>NC_068980.1:8025833-8335277 GCF_016808095.1 Vigna angularis | reverse complement strand
AACTGCAAAAAACACAGTTAGTTCCCTTAATGCGTAATCACATTTTAATGTGGTGATAATAATAAATAATAAGCTTATAAATACAAAGACGTTTAATATCACTTGTTGCAACTCACTTCCTACCTTACGTAATGACATTAAAAAGACACTAATTTGACTGTTAATATTTCTCTATTCAACAGTTGATGGCTTCTCTTGTTAGTTATTGGTATATGTAAAAGCCCAATTCGGTATTTGTTTACGACTAATTGGTTGTCTCATTTTAGCTTCTCTTTACTTAATTATAACAAAAAATTAATGGGCTTAAAAAATGATGTTAATATTTTTAATGAGTGTTAGAACAAAGAAAGAAAGAAACATTAATTGAAAGCGAAATGGTTGGGTGAAAGCATGCAACTTTTGTTGGTTAGCCTAAAATAAAATGTTTAGAGCAAAAGAAAAGGTACAGTTATAATGATAGTAATTTCCTCTTTTGCTTCTATTTTGTATTTTAACTGAATAGGTGTTGGGAAACCACGTGAACGTGAGTGCAAGGATACTAACTAATAATACTATTAATTTTTTATGACCTTTAAAAAAATTAAGGGTAAATTAACTTAACAATGGCATAAGAAAATATGTTAAATATATATATATTTGTAGGTTAGTCGCATTCCTTAGGCATATATATAATAAAATTAGTAGGGAGAAGAAGCGTGCAGTGGTGCTAAAGTCTCTGTTTTGGTGGAAAACATCCCTATAGGAGTCTTAATTTTATGTATTGACTTTGCAATAAACTAAGGTAATGAACTTCACTTCACCCTTTTGAAAGCTGGCAAGGGATACTTACGAAAGGATCCACGTATGTGTCAGCTAATTATAGTTGCCTCTACAAGTTAAATGGTTAATTGAATGTTAGTTAAAAAGGAGACTTGGAAATGAGTGGTTTGCAATGTGCATTAACAATGGGGAACATCAAAAAAATTTAGGTTCAATTATTTTGTTATCCACGACAAAATTATGTAAATGAAAAATGTTCATATACACTCAAAAGGGAAATTCACATATTAAGTGATTAAACCCTTGAATTAGCACAAAAATGGGTTGCTAGTTAGGGTGGACAAAATATTCAATTCATAATAATTCTAAATCTATATTATTTAAGTCTATTTAAATACATTTATTTTAAATTCAAATCTAATTTAATTGAATTTAGATAGAATTTAGATTGGGCCATTTTTTAGATTTTTTAAACATTTAAAATCTAAGTACATATAAGTCAAAGTAAGGCCGTTGAGAATCAAATTGAATCAAATGACTTGGGTTCAATGTCGAGTAATATTGGTCTAGAACAAAAGCTAAGTCAAATTAAATTAGACAAAAGAGTTAGTTTGAACCAATAGTTGAGCCAAGTCAGTTCGACTGAAGATCAAATCGACTAGACTTAGGTTAAAAGATCAATTTGAATTGGCTCGAATCAAATAATCAAGTTAAGTCGATTTAAGCCAAAGAGTTAAGTTGATTTGATTTGAATCGAAGTTCGAAACAAGTTGAACCAAGTCAATAGGTAGAATCAAGTCATCATAGGTTAGGATCAAGTCATAGTCTACTAAATCAAAGATCAAATTGAGTTAACATAGGTCAAAAATTTTAAACATAAATGACTTAAGCCAAAGAATTAGGTCAAAATTGTCTCAAATCAAAGAATTGAATCGAGTTTGTCTGAAACAAAGAATTGAGTTGAGTCGATCTAAATTAAAGAATCAAGTTGAGTCAATCATAACTAAAAATTAATATGTATTTATCCAAATCAAATATCAAAATGAGTTAAATAAATCAAAATTCAAACATATGTGTATTTCTTTTAATGATTACACAATGACATTGTGGCTTCACCTTACATAATAATGTCAATTTTTGTTCCATTACCATTAGAAAGTAGTCATTTGTGATCCCAAACTAAGATTATCCTTTTTCCGTTTGAACTTCAAGAGTTTTCTTGTAGAAATCCTTAATATATCCACGCTTTCATAATTATTTACTTTCATTTGATATGTAATCTTCCTCAATTCATTCAAATATTTATTATTCCCGTTATATCATACTCAGTTTATTTTTTATAGAAAAAAAATCATGCTATATAAATTTAATATCTAAGAATTTTGTTTATTAGTAAATGGATTTCAAGTTACAGATATAAAAACTGATTTTTAAAAAAATAAAATAAAATAAAAATTATGATTAGGGCTAACCCATCTTAATATTTGAACACATTAATTGAATAGAAAGATTTGAATGTCAACCAATTTAATTGACGCAGTTTACTTTTGCTAATTGTGGCAATCATTGACATTGTTGGTTTAATAGGCGTATAATATAGACGTGGTATCAGGGCAGGTCAAATAATATTTCAACGTATCCCTGTCTTTTATTTCACTTTTAATTTCTGCATATAGTGGTAACACTGATTTACCAAATTTCATATTTCATATTTCATATTATGTTCATTGCTTCTGTGTGCAAAGGTTTGTTCAATTCAACTTCAACGGTACAAATAATTATAATATTTGGAGCGTATATTAATTATATATTTGTTGGTTTTCTCCCACCTATTATTATTTCGAACGTAAACATTTTTTACAATTACATATACAATAATTAATGAATATTGAAATCTAACTTATTGGTAAAATAATAATTAAAGCATGAAAAATGATATGAAACAGTGGAAATTTAGAAATGCAAAGATGGTTACATTTTGTGGCTTTTGTAAATACTTTTTTTTTTTTTTTTGCTTTGCCAAAACGACTAAATTAAGTATCGTGGCATTTTTCATTTCAACCATTAAGGAAAATGCATTAATTGTAAATTGATTCCTATATATTTAATGTTGGGTGCAATTTTATATATGTGAATATTACACATTATTATACGTTTTGTTTAGTTATTCGATTCATAAATACGTAAGACAAAACACTTAATACGAAAAGAAAAAGGTAAAATACAAATTAGGAAAGAAGAATAATCCATATACTTCAGCTTTTATTGAAGATAAGAATGAATAATATAATTTGTAGTGAAACTCGATGAGAACTTGCAAGAAGATAAAATCAACCTAGTCTTCGTAACTTCTCTAATATCAAATTAATCATGTTAAATTATTAAAAGATGGAACTCACTAAGAAGATAAATTTAATATTTAAAGAAATAAAAAAATATGTTGCGTGGCATGTCTTTTGACTTGATTTTAAGAGGCGTTATAAAATATTTTAATTAGGAATATTTTTGGATAAATTAGAAAAAAAGTGTTTGATTAGATTTATATAAAGAATCAAATTATAAGAAAAAGAGCGCGAGGACAATAAAACAATAATGTAAATAGAAATTAAAAAAATAGCTAGAGGGATTCTCAGTACTTATCATTATGAAAATAAAATGTTAATAAAAATATTCATATAATTAACAACATTTGATAATCTTTTTAGAATTTACTACAAACATAAAAAAAAATTTTGCATCTTCAAGTTTGATTATTTTCTTATTAATAATCTTTTTATATGTTTTGTAAAGGTTACAAATTCTGTTTCACCAAATCACGTGCGATTGTCGTGGAATTTTTTCAATCGTATTGTATAAATTTAATTATTTAGTCACGTGCTTCATTACCCGGTAAACAAGTAGGATTCATCTTACTGGTTTAAAGTTTAAATAAGTGTTTTTGAAATAAGTAATTTTTTAATTTATTTAATTAAAAATGGACAGGATTTATTTCTTAAAATAAATAACAATAACTTTTTTACAAATAAATAAAGACTTATTTTTATTTAAAAAAACTTCATTTAATATATTCAAATACACTTCGTCCCTATATTTAGGTTAGTATTTATGCTAAAGAACAAAAGAAAGAACATTTGATTGAAATTAGGGTTGTAAGTGGTCCACACAATCAGGCTTGAATAAATGACAGTGACAATACAGCTTGAGTTCCACCACGTGCTTCTTCTAATGCAAACTGCAACCATTATATACAGCAAACCTAATTTTGTAGTAAGCCACTGTTTTTAAATTAATTATTATGGCGTCATTTTTATTGTATATATATAATTTTATTTATTATTGAATTTTCTTTATACCTTATAGCAAGTTCCTAATGCAGACTATTCCAGATGCTGAGACGGGAGGCGTGCGTGTTACAGTAAAAAATGTTGTGTTTGGTTACCAAAAAATGAACTAGTTCCAATCCATGAATAATATGACTATTTCTTCTTATAATAGTTCTAAAATATGATTTTTATCTTATTGTTTATTATATTTAATTATTTATAAAATTAGGTTGCCTTTGATTATATAAATATGAATTTAGTTTTTTTCTAGTTGTGTGTTTCAATGATAAGATGACTGATTCTTTTTATTAAAAAGATTGATACTATTTTTACATTGACTATGTATGAGTACGCGTAATTTGGTTTCTTTTTTAATTGGGATTTGTTTTCATTATTATCATTCTTATTATAGCATTTACCATTTACATCATGGTCAAAACTATTGTCACACAATTTTTGTCAGATTCATGATAATAACTACTACTATGTCATCAATATCCCCATTAGTCGTGCGCTAACTACATTTGTTATCACCATCATCTTTACCACCGTTATGACACTATCATAAAAATAAAATTTAGTAACAATTTGATGTTTCTAATCTATCAATCAAATATTAATAAATTTATAAATTAGGAAATAGTTTCCATGTTGGTTTAAATTAGAATACATATAAAATCCATTAAAGATATTGTTTTTTCGTGGTTAAAGAATTTGTCTCTTATCTCTCCTTTATGACTATTACTTTTACTTGGTCTCTTCTCTCTTACCACACTTCGTTACAATAATTTGTTATTACTTTTTCTTCAATAAATCCATTCCAGAATTTTTTTTTAAAAAGTCTAATGATATATTTTGTATATAATAGGGGGAAATTAGTGAGAAGAATAAGATAAGAAGAAGAATAGGAGGAAGCTAGAGCTAGAGCTGTTAGTGATGGTGGCAATGGAAGCACAACAACCAGAAGGAGAGGCAACAATGATGTGAAGGCTGTTGGGTATCAGTCATACAGCACAAGCACACACAACTTAAATAAAGAAGAGAAAATACTGACAATAGGCAAAAATAGAAATTTTATACTGGTGGAAGAAATTTACAGCACCTCTCTCTTTCACTAAAGAACTTCTCAAAATTATGAGAATACAAGAAAGGAGAGAACAAAGGAGAGAATGAGATATTTAACAAAGGGGGCAAGGGGTTTCCTTTATAGCCACCAAGCCATACCCCTTTACAAGTTCCCACCAATGTGGGACTTCATTCCTCACAATCTCCCACTTGAAGATTTTGATGAAACTAATCAAATCTTCACACCATCTTTGCCTTCGTGTTGCTTGTTCTTCTGATAAACTTCAGTAGAATCGAATTAACGTAAATATGCCAATAACCTTTGACACCAAATTCTGATTCTCCGAAACGCAATGCAACACCTGATCAACATTTTACTGCTCTCCACCTAAACCTACCACGAACACGAACATACTAACCACTCCCACTGCTTGTGCAATGTCTGGTCTTGTACGCATCATAGCAATTATAAGGTTGTCCACCACCGATGCATACGGTACTCGAGACTTCTCCATCCTCTCCACTTCACTGCTAGGACTCATACTTGAGGATAATTGAGAGGAGATGGGGTAAAACTGGCTTGTACTCTCGCATGTTGAAGCGCCGCAAGACTTTCAGTAAGTTTTACTTCTGAGAAAGCCAAATCTTCCTATCTTTTTCTATCTCGGTGAATTTGCATCCCTAAAATCTTGTTTACCGGTTCCAAGTCCTTTAATATCAAACTCCCTAGCCAATTGTGCCTTCAGTTCTTGGATTAGAGCTTTGTTGGGGCCTACCACCAACATGTCATCCACATACAACAACAAAATGATAAATCATTATCTTCAAACCTCTTATAGTATGTACAATGGTCTGAACTTAGTTTGTTGTATCTGAGGCTAATGATAAAGGAATCAAATCTCTTATACCAACACCTTGGCGCCTGCTTTAAACCGTATAGAGATTTGTTCAACCTGTAAACCAAGTTTTCTTGTTCTTCAAAGCCTTCTGGTTGGAGCATCATGTCATTCCTGCTTAACAATAACCTTGTGAGCGGTGGAACTCACAAGCAATACCCCTTCACATTGTTAGCATAGCCCAAGCACTTAATTCTTTCCCCAGTTTCAAGCTCTACTCGTGCTTTGGTTTCCTTGAACTGGTAACAACAACACATTTGACTTCCTCTTGGTGAATACACCCACAAACTCCTGGAATAAACTGTGCTCCTCCTAGGAATAACTCCGGTGATTCCCTTACATCAGAATGAACCAAGTCTTCTTGTGTTTTCTTTTCTGATAGTCAAACTTGCAAACTTCGATCTATGTTGTTGGCTTATCACACAATGCTCGCATAAAGGTAAAACAACCTTCTTAAGCCCGAGTACGGATTACGTTCCGCCTTGCAAACTTCACTTTGACATATGTCCAAGTACGATGTCACGTCAACATCGTTTCTTCTTGACTTGTCAATGCAACCATTGCATTAGCTTTCTACAACATATCTCCCATAAGCACATGTCATGATCTTCTGAGCTTTTATGACTTACCAGATCTCCCCTCTTTCTCACAAGAATATTCTTGTGTGGAGAGACTTTACCTCATATAATTTTATGACGGGATCCTAAATCTCCCTTGCAATTTCTTTCCACTTCTGCTCTGTCATTTATGCGGGTTTTCCTTCAATTGCAGCTATGCAATTGTCCTTTCTCAAAATTGCCTTTATCTTCAATTTCCACAACGAGAAATTGTTCCCGTTGAACCTCTCTATCTCGTATTTTGTTGTCATAATTTCTAAAATATCGGCTTATGCACTTCTCACTATGAATAGTATTGTCTACTGGAACAACACAGGTAAACCATGAAGTAACACACCAAGAAGTTCCTAGGAAAGAGAGGTGGGTCACAAATGGACACTCTTAAGTACCAAATCTTTCCTAGCCAAAACTTTCCCAGACAGTACTTTCACTCTACCAAATGTTTCCAGTAATAACTCCTTTCTAATGCGGAAGATCGGATTAAACTGCAACCACAGTGCATACTCAGAATTTTACCAACACTATTCTAATGACAATAACAGTGTAATACAAACCTATACCTCTGATACCACTGTTGGGTATCAGTCATTGTAAGACCCTTGAAAATATTTGTAATTCAGATACTATATTATAAAAAAAATGTGAATAGTAAAATGTGAATAGTAAAAAGTGAATAGTAAAATGTGAATAGTAAAAAAAAATTAATTTGTGGAAGGGATAAGTATTCCACGTTTTCTTGAGTCATAAGAGATCAGAATTCATCAAATTGTGAATAAAAAAATTATTTTTATAATAGTAAAATGAATAGAAAAATGAATAGTCAAAATGAATAGTAAAAATGAATAGTAAATTTTTTTGCTATAAATAGCCAAGGGGAGAAGGCTGAAAATTTACACCAAAAACTTAGAAAAATTTTGAGAGAAGAGAGTTGGAAGAATTTCTAGTTGCAAAGGGGACATTCTGGAAGTTTTCGGGGAACGAGGAGATTAAGTCTGTAATAGAGGTAATGGGAGCTAACCTTGAGTATTTCGTTTTGTATTATCTTGAGTCTTGAATATGCAATATTTTGCTCTTGTCTGATCTTAAATTTTGAATATGAAGTATCTTGTTTCTGTATGATCTTGAATTTTGAATGAGAACATGCTTCTGTGTTTAGATCCAAGTGTGATAGTTGTAAAATATGATGTTGATTATGTTATGAAATTTGTATGTTATTAGTTGTTTATTTCTGTATTTTTGGATGGATTAGAAGTTGTCTAACCGGCTCTGCCAGATTCAACTTCTTATTTCCCCAGACCTGTTATTGTTCTTATTATTTAATTACATTGTATTTTTGGAAGGATTAGAAGTTGTCTAACCGGCTCTTCCAGATTCAACTTCTTGTTTCCCCATACCTTTTATTTCTTATTTATATTGTATTTTTGGAAGGATGAGAAGTTGTCTAACCGGCTCTGCCAGATTCAACTTTTTGTTTCCCCAGAAATTTTATTGTTTTATCTATTTCTTTATTGCTTCTTTCTGGAAGGATGAGAAGTTGTCTAACCGGCTCTGCCAGATTCAACTTCTTGTTTCCCCTGAATTTTTTATTAAGATTATCTTGATGGTAAATGGGAGCTAATTATTTTTGTATGAATTTATTTTATAAAAATATATGCATATGAATGTTGAACTGGTGTGCTCTTGTGAAACTGTTTTATGACTTTTATTATATTAGATGTTATAACTAAAATAGATGTACAGGTACTGTTTGAGATTGCTGTGAGAGGAAGTGAAAATATTAAAATTAGGCATTTCAGATTTAGAGCATAAGAGAAGAGGGTAGATAATTTAAATAAATTAATTGTTAATTATTGAGGGCCTTTCCTTGTTGGTAGGATAGAGGAACCTTAAAAACCTGAGTTGGCACATCCCTGATCATAGAGCAGCCCTGGCCTGGTCCAGTCAGTTGTGACTTGTCATATGTGCTGGCGTCGAAGGTGAGTTTGATGCGTTCAGACATCTGGGTCCTCTCCGGTGACCAATTGGGGTAAAGAAAGATCTCTACTAGGATGAAAATAAAATAAAACAAGTTGATTGAAGATGCATAAAGTTACCATGGTAAAAACTTCATATATATTTCATTTACCGCTACATTGAGCCCAAACTTTAATATGTAGTTCCTAAGACATGTTGATGTATTTTGGCTGATCTATGACCTTTGATTGGTGAAAATATGTTGAGTTATACTCGTTTTTTAAAAAAAAAATGAGTTTATAATATGAAGTATGATAACTGGTAATATGTTTACTTTATTTTGGGTATTGACATCAAAACGGGTTATTGTCAATTTATAATTAAAGAATGAACATGATTGAGTTAGGTGGATAAGAGGGTATGATTTGTTGATTTTATGAAATGTTGGATTGGATATGAGAAATCATTACTTATGAAATGATGTTTACTACTGGGAGTAGTATGTTCGGTTTATACCATGAGAACTTGATATGAACAAAGTAACACCCAAGGTTTATGGAAGCAGGCAGAAAGTGGTCTGACCATAAGGCTTTGACATAAACATATGATTCGTAAGTTTTATAGAAGCAGGCAGAGAGAGGTCTGACCATAAGGCTTCAGAAAGTAAGACATAGTATACAAGTAAGGCTTAAGGAAGCAGGCAGAGAGCGGTCTGACCATAAGGCTTCGTGAGTAAGCATGGTATACTTGTAAGGTTATGAAAATGGGAAAGATGATTTTAAAGAAGTTAAAAAAAATGATGAATTAATGACATCGGGATAATGGTATTTATAAATTATAGAAATACATGATTGAAACATTTATATTGTAAGTAAGTTTAATGATTGTATGATATGGTTGGCTTACCCTTATTTGTTTGTGCTATGATCATATAACTCATGTTATATGTGAGCAGATAATGTTGCAGATGCGGTTGAAAAAGCTTAGAGATGATGAGAGAGATGCGGGAAAAACTTTCAGGGATTTTTGTAAATAGAATAAATTTGCATTGAAAAAAAAAATATGTTGTGTAAGACTTATAAGTTTAATTTCGAATTTATGTTAAGTGGTAAAGACTATATTATTTAAAGTTTGTAAGTTTGGAAATTGTACTTTGGAAGGATTGAAATAAAGTTTGATTGTTTAAATCAGATATTAAATTAATTTAGTCTTTACTACCAATAATACCCTTTAAATTATTTGGGTGTTACAGTCATACAACACAAGCACACACAACTTCATACTAACAATAGGCAAAAATAAAAATTTTATACTGGTGGAAGAAATTTACAACACATCTCTCTTTCACTAAAGAACTTCTCAAAATTATGAGAATACAAGAAAGGAGAGAACAAAGGAGAGAATGAGATATTTAACAAAGGGGGCAAGGGGTTTCCTTTATAGCCACCAAGCCATACCCCTTTACAAGTTCCCACCAATGTGGGACTTCATTCCTCACAAAGGCATGGTTGGAGTTAGAGGAGGTGAACACAGTTATGACTCAAAGGTGATCATGATGGCACGGTAACGGACACAGTGGAAGCACGACAAGGACGAGAGAAGGAGGGATGGAGAAAGAAAAAGATAAAGAAGAAAAAAAAAGGTAAGAAAAGATGAATAATCCAATTACAATTTTTATCAATATTGGTAACCAAAATTTGTTAGTAATTATTGATGAATATTCTCTGATGAATTTACTAACAAATTTGTGGTTATCAATAATTATCGACCGATCTCAAAATCTATTGTTAAAATTTATCGACAAACATTTTATCGACAGATTTATGTTAGTTAATAATCCATTGATAAACTTAAATTATCGATGATTGTATTCATTACACGATTTTCTTATAGTTCTTCACATATCACACCATACCTTTTTATTAGTGAATAGCGAGTAATCTTTCTTTGTAGGTCTTTTTTAATTTAATAGTGAATAAAAATGAGTTTACCTCAAAATTAAACCGCTATTTATAGAGTTTAGAAGAATCTGAACAATTAATTTACCTCTTAATGGTCATTAATGCAAACTTAAAATACTCATCAATAGTCGTTGTAATATTAACTGTGCATTGATTCTGCTCAACTGCTATCGGGACCGAGTAGCTGTGAGAAGCTTTCTTGTGCATTAACCGCTCGGTCGTGTTCATCTAGTTTGTCATCGAACCCGATCGATCAACTATGAGTCCATAATAACAACTACAATTTATCACAAATTAAGAATTAAACATGATTTTGAGTTTCATTCTATGAATAAGAAAGTTGAATAATATAAAAAAGCTAATGATCTATTAATTAAGATTTTATATTAAAAATAGGGTCATATTACTTACCAGAAAATTAGTAAGTACTATTAAAAGAATCCAACAAAATCAAATTCTGATTGATATAATATAAAATAAGTAAATAATTATAAAATTTATAATTTTTTATATCTTAAATATTTCATTGTAACAAAACATATCTATTATAAGTTGACAATACAAAAGAAAAAGTAATATTAGAGTACTCATGGCTAAGAATATAAAAATAGTTATGACTATAAATATTGTTATGGTTCATCATTACAAATATGTTGTCCATTAAATTATAATATGTAAATATTTTGATTTGAAGGGTCACTAATATAAGTTTTTCAAGTTTTCGTCCTATCACTTATCCTAGTTATCGTTTGTCTTTCACTCCTTTTGGTGATACTAGGAGGTTACTTGCACTAAGTACTCCAATGACAAAATCATCAACGATTCGGTAAGTTTAACAATAAATACGTATTAAATATAAGTAACATACCTTAGTACTTCAAACTTGTAATTTATAAATTTTGAAATAAATTTTAAATTACTTCAATCTAATTACGAGCCAACTGATAATAATTATGTTTTAACTTAAAGTGAATCATTATCAATTTTAATTATTATTTAAAACTTTAACATGTTGTTCGACCATCTGATCTATAAAACATTTCTAATTAATTAAGTCACACGGTTCAACACTGACCGAATGACAATACATATAAGTAAAAATTGAGAATTAATACAAATTTGAGAGACTAATTTATCCGTAAAAGTTCCTGTTTTAATTTGGCTACATTACTGGGTATTTCCTTTCTTTGTCATGTATTAAAGCTTAACCTTATAAAGAGAGATGTGTGATGTAAGATGTTTTCTACTCACAAATGTTAGGTGAAAGGTAACATGATCATCTTGGTCGTGTATCAATCAATCGACCAATAATATTTCCAATATTAAGTGACCAATGAGATATGGAAAGCTTAAACCCTTGAAACGACGCTGCTGAATCTGCGTGGAAAATGAATTCTGCAAGCAGATAATTGGGTGCTCCTGCAAACAATTAGGCACCGTATCTATGGTCTGACTTTAATTGCCACCTCTTTTTCTTGTACCACATATCATAGGGAAGAGCCACAAACTTCAATCACTCACATCAAAACCATTTTCAAACCTTTAGTCATTCATCTTTTCCAACGCCCTCAACAGGGGAAACAAAGCTTTCCAATGAAATCTACTTTGGTGGCCCCTGCAAACTCTTACATCTTCCAACATCTTAAAAAATATTAATAATACATTAAAAATATTTTTTTGACAACATTTTAACATCATGTCATTATGTGATTAGTTCATGTTGGTTTTTATGATTATTATTATTGATTGTGGACTAATTTTGGACTAATCACAAAATGACACATAGATAATGTTAAAATGTTGTTAAGAAAATGTTGTCAAAGTATCATGTATCATTATCCAACAAACAAATTGCATGTCGACAGGGAATTATTGAGAAATGGACATATAATGTAATTAAGGATCACAAAAAAATACTAGTATTTATGCATAAAATTTGTTGTGAATAATTATTATATGCGGATAACGAATAGTGACTTTTTTAATATCCATTTCTAAATGGATCAGATTTAGGTATTAGATTATTCGACCTATGAATAATCGCGACTCACAAAAAGTAATAAAAAAGTAATAATTTATATATTTTTTAACTAAATTTAATTAAAAATAAATTTAATTTATATTTTATTAGATTAAATTTAATTAAAACTAAAATTAAATTTGTATTTAATTTAAATTATATTATATTATATATAGTCTTTTTGAAATTTAATCTAAAATTTATTTTAAAAATATATAAAATATTTTTTTTAAAATTTTTTGTGGATATCCCGGGACACCTTTGAACTTTAAAATATCCGCGGGTATTTTTTAAACTGGTACCCGCGCGAATAGTAGACAAGTTGCAAGTCAAATTTTCTTCTTGTAGAGCGGATTATGGGTAGACATTATTCGTGTCCGACCAGACTCGTTGTCATGTTCATCATTCTTTCTTTCCCATGTTGCAAAATAATCAAGATTCGTAATTTATTTTTTTAATTTTAGAATTTTCATATTATATCCTTATTATTCTTTAAATCATTTTTATCTTATTTCTCTTTTAATATAATAATTCTCAAAAATGAAAACGTTAGTGTTACTTATCACATTTTTTCCCATAATTTCTCCCACTTATGACATATTGCGTGATCAGATAGCCATTAATGGAGATCATGTTATAATTTGAAACAGGCACAAAAGTTAAGTGCTAATATGAATGGATGTGACTTGCAAACACTATATGAGGAAATAAATATTGTAATTAATTGCTTGAGTAAGATTTACAAATATCTAGTTACATGTTACAATATTAAAATACCTTAAATCACTAATGTCTAATGTTACTCAAACAACATCACCACTCTATTTTTTTAAGAATGTTGTGGTCTGAAGTTTATCTGCAACATGTTTAAACCATGTTATCTTATTAGATGGTGTCCCACTTAGCTGCCTATAAAGTGTTTGTTGATAAGAAATGGGGCCACAAGATTAAGATTTATAATTGAGCAGCTACAAAGTACCGTAGAACTTTAAATATAATATTGTAATGTTTTTTTTATAGTGTAGGCTAAAAATATTTTTTAGCAGGTAGAAGTTTGGTAAAGATTGTTTCAATTTTATGAAAAATTTATCTGATATTTGTAAGCAAAGAAGAAGGATTTAGGATAAGCAATTCAAAGTGGACGCAATCAATGGAATGAGTCGTAAAAAGGTTGATAGGAGATTATGGGCCGGCTGTCTCGGAATTTTGGTCAAGATTTTATATTTAGTTAGATGCGTTAGGTAATTAATAATAATAATAATAATAATAATAATAATAATAATAATAATAATGATAATAATAATAATAATAACTCACTTTTAAGTGTGCTATTTTATACTAATAGCCAGATGTTAAAGGACAATAGCTACAAATACAAAGACTGGTTTTTCTAATACATATAATTGTGTTCTTTTAATGCATTTGTATGCTGTTTTTTTTATAAAAGTTTAATGCATTAACAAAAACAAATCAATAAGATTTTTATATTTTCTTGGTTTAGAATTATTATAAATAGTGTGACTCTCTGTTTTCTATTTTAGTCTATCACTAGTTATTGATATTACTCTTTTCATTTTTTTTCATTATGTCAATTTATAAAAAAATATTTTCTTTATTTTTTTTATCTTCTTTCATTGTAAGAGTGGTTACATTCTGGAAGCTGTGTTGAATTTGACAAGAGACGGAGTAAACAGTGGACTCGTATCATAAACGTGTTGCTCACTTCTTGTCCCTCCTCCCATAATAATCCCCACAAAATGTTAAAAATATATAATCTTAGTTTTAATTTTTTAGGTATTATAATATTTGTGTGTGATGGGTGATTATGAAAGCAAGTTTGATGAAGAGTGAAAGGAAGTGTTTAACACATTCAACTGTCTAGGAGACAAATCCATGAGATATTTATGAAAGATTTCCCATGTTGGCTCATGCATTGATTATAGGTCAAATTGTTGATTTTTTTAGTTGCCATTTAACTATATATATCACCAATGTAACAACATATCTACATGAAAAAGCTACTTAGAGACCATTTATTAATTTTAGTGTTGCTGACAAAGCCACGATCTTAATCTATCTTCATAAATTCCCACATGTCCTTAACACAGGGAATAGTACCTTAACTTTGAATTTGGTTCAACACAAGTGATAAACAAAGAAATCTAGTTTTCATGTGTTCGGAAGTTCAATGTACTAAAAGTAAAATCGATTTATAATATAAATGAGTATAAATTTTATTTTATAACTTGATTTAATTAGGTTGAATTGAATTTAAAGTTTATTTTTTAATTATATATGCATTAGAGTCATTTTTTAACAAAAAAATTTGTTTTGTTAGATTTATTGTTCCATCTTCTCTCGTACTACTATCGAATTGTTACTAGACTGCTGTTTATTCCCATTTTTGGATGTATATGTCATGACGTGAGAGAGTGTATTAAAAATCTCACATTAACTATATATAAGATTAAATTACAATGTATAAGTGATTGTAAATCTTATATTACAGTTTTGTAAAATTAAGTTAAATTTAGAATTCATTTTTTAACGCATGTTTCATGTTTGCTACATAAATGAAAATTGTTTTTCTTTTTCCATCTTCTTCTCCAATAACATGGTTTTGGTAAAATCAATGGCTTCAAGCTCTCATCTCATCAAGACTCAAAATGTTACCGGTAATTATGTTTTCTTTTCTTCACTTATCAATTTTTAAACTCGTTTTATATTTTTTTTTTCATTTTGTTGTCATAGTAGAAAAGAAGCCACCAAAATGAAAAATCACTTTCATCCTACAAGGTCTAGCATAGATGAAGGATATCAAACTAAAAAAACAGTAGGGATCTACAATTTTGGACTGATTTGGGTATGGGAACAAACAATTTCTTTAAAAAGGCATGATATCTCCAAACTCGAACTTATTCACTCCTGGTGAAGGTATCTTATTAGTCAACCAATCCATGGTATTTGTTAAAAATGTTCTAATGTCAAAGTTAGTTCATGTTTATTTATTTTAGGTCATTAGTGTAGTAGTAAATGTGTGTAACAACCATACTTTACACTTATATTTATAATTTTTTTTATGAACTTTTGATTAAGGTTGACCTAATCATAATCCAAGTGTTCTTAAACCTTATTACTAACATGTTTACACTAATTGGTCATTGTAGTGTTTTTGATTTTGCCAAATGTAACTTACTACCAGATATGATTATTTGCCATCTTTTTTATTGAAAATAAATAATAATTTTAAAGGATAAAAATGATAAAATAATTACTTTAAGTTATAAAATAATTAATTAAATTTAAATTAATAGTTATTTAAAAGACAAAGATGAAAATATAATCATTTTAGTTCAAAATAAAAGTTATTTAAAAAATAAAAGTGAAAAAGAGTGTACGTAAAAAACAACATCTTTATATATAAATATAAATGATGTCTAAGTATCACATTGTTTTTTTTTATCTCTCCCACAATGAACTTCAATAATTCATGAAAAGAATAAAAATTATAAGCTCTGATATCAAATTAAAAACTATAATTTATTCTATGATTTTATTCATATTTTTTTGTAAACAAATACTATGTTTTTATAACATTTTCCTCTTAGAAATCAAGACTAAATTAAGAAAGTTATGATTATATAATATTTTGCTTTCCGGTTTAAATATTTAATTTAACTTATAAAATATCTTCATTTCAATAATTAAACTTACAAAATTATTTAAAATGATATTATAGGAAAGTGTGAAATATTATTACAAAAAATAATTAAAAAAATCTATAAAATTGTTGATTGGGAATACTCTAATTTCCTCTTATTAATCAAGTAGTAAAGAAGTCATCACCCCAAATCCCATACAGAGTGGAAGACCATCAACATCTCATTAGAAGTGGAAATCTTCAATATATATAATTATTTTTGTTGAAGGTCAATAATATAACCTAATATTCAAATAGTTAGCATAGACTAACAAAGAATACTTGCTCCAGTATTCTAATAATTAATATATACACAGTACAATTCAATGGGGGCAGAGCTGTGGACTGCAATAGGAAACTTGTGGCATTTTATTCCAGCCAAACATTTTAAATCTTTATTAAGTAAGGACGAACTGAAAAGTATTGTATTGATTTAAATTACGAAATATATTTAGTAAATATTTTAATGCTATAATGGTCTCAATATGGTTTTCGTACCAAATTATGCAAATTTGCCTCTCATATTACAAAAATAGACAAATTCTTTAAAAAAAATAAGAAAATTGATAAGTCGTGGGACCCAGACGACTTCTAATGAAGAAGTCGTGCCCCCTGCACGACTTCACACTATTCACTTGAGCAATGTTGACGTCGTGCACCCCAAAAACGACTTCATAGTGTTGTAATCGATTACCAAACACTATAATCGATTACAACATGTTGAAGTCGTACCCCTCTGCACAACTTCACCTTAGTAGGCAAAAATAATTCTGTTGTTGTAATCGATTACCAGTAGGTTTAACAGTATGACATGGATCCTCAACAACAGTTTCAACCACCATCTGCATACCGTTCATCACCACCATACCATGACCCATAAAGGTCTTCTTCTGACCACCTGCACTATCCATATCCATCTCTGTATCCATGCTTCCAACAACACATACCACCGACATCATCGTATCCTCAGGTTGGAAGCTCTTACGGTTATTTTCCACCGTCAACACCGTTTAGTGCAAGTCCTTCAACATTTAGTATGGGTCCTTCAAATTATTTTGCAACCTCGACAATGACTCCACCGTCTTCATACCAACACACTTCTTCATCACAAAATGTTTATCGACCGACCGTAGATTTCCAATACCAAAAACAGTCGATTGATACTCAACACAGTGATGAAGACGAAGACACGCAGACTCCCTCACCACAACAACAAAGGCGAGGACAACGACAATGAAGAAGACCAACTTGTGAGACTAGAGGACATAGATAAATATTCGTCCTCCAACTCAAGCTGAGCACTACGCAGATCTCAAAGATTTCACTTACAAAGACGAACGCGGACAAACAAGAAGAATATTCATATATCCAATTTGATAATAATTTCTATTGTTTAACACTCTTTATATTGTTTGAAATTGTTTACAACTCTTTAAGACTAAACCTTGGATGACTGTAATAATAATTTTTTATGTTTTGTAATAATTTTTAAGTTTTAAATGAAGTTCTCCTTTTATTATATTTCTAATTAGTGCTATCATTTTTTTTATTATTCTATATATCAACACTAAATATAAATTTAAATTAAAATTGTGAAATTAATATTTGTATACAAAGATTTTAATTTGGTAATCGATTACAGAAACCCTGTAATCGATTACCCGCGAAACCCTACCCAATAAATTCAATTTTTCTCTCTCCTCACGAACACCCACCCTTCTCACTCGAACAACAACGACTCTCCACCATTAGAGCACTTCCCAAACCTCAAAAATCCCACCTTCTTTTACTATTTTCACTTGTAAATAACATTTTCCCATTCTCCTTTCAATTGTCTTTAATTTTCACCTATTGGAATCTCAAATGGCTGAATCTTCAAAGAGGCAAAGGGTTAGGAACTCATCTTCTACAGTTGCGGGACATCGCCGCCGTCAACCTTCATCAATTGAAAGCTCACCTTCACCACCACCGTCACCGACTCCAGCACACCAAAATCTTCAGTTTTCGATCCCTGCACTATTGGAAAGGTATTTCTCACTTTTTAGTGACCGTCAAGTCATTAATCCAAAATACCTAGATGAAGAATATTTCAACAATCAAGGTTTTGAATTTTTTCACATGTTGAAAAATCTGGGCTTGGATGATTTTGTCTGTGATACTGCACCCCATTTCTCTAATTTAGTACGTGTCTTTTATAGCAATCTCAAATTTTCTGATAATGGAACCATTAAGACTGAGGTAAAAAATGTGAAAATGATTATCAAACCCAGCCTATTAGCTTCCATAGCCAACCTCCCCTTTGTTGGCTTGAACTTTGAAGGTAAATTAGTTGAGGAATGGGAGGATCAATATAGTATGAACGTAGCAAGAGACTTGATTTATTTGCCATACAAACCTCGTATGGGTACAATTCTAGCCGACTCTATGACAATTGAGGCTAGAATATTACATTATGTTATATGTCGTGTTTTGTTTCCACGTGTTTCTAACTTTGCATAGGCTACCGAGGAAGATATACTCTTAATGTGGATTATAATGACGGCAAAACAGATAAACTGGAGCCATCTTATCTGACATAGGATGAAGAAGGCTTTGAGGCCAGATGCTCCTTTACCATATCCATTTTTTATCACCCAGATCCTACAACATTTTTAAATTGAATTGGATGATGGAATACCTGCCCTAGGTAACAGGCATATGAAAATATCAGGACAAGTGATAGACTCCTTTGGATTGACCCAAAAGGCTGACAAGAGATGGGTTCACAAAAATTCTCCTCCTCCTCCTCAACACTATAATGAAGCACGTCCTCAACAACAACCATCACCGCTCCTTCTTCAACATCAAACTTCTTCATTTGATGACGTCATGAGGGGGATCAATGATCTTCGAACATTTGTTGGGGACAACTTCAATACTACGAATGAAAGCATGAATGCAAGATTTGAATAACTGGAGCTGAACATGGGTGACCGCTTTGATACAATTAATGCTCGAGTTGAGCATCTAGGGCATGACATTGGCTATCTGCGTCGTCATTTTGGTCCACATGGTGGATCTTCTTCCTAGATACATTTCAATTTTATTGTACTTTCGTCTTTTTTTATCTTTAGCTTTTTGCTTCTGTAATACATTTTGAATTCAATAAAATAGTTCAAATTTCATTTATGAGTTTGCCTTATGCTTTTACTTTGTTGTATTTACATTAAAAAAATAATTCTTCCTAAACATAAAAATACATCACAATCTCATCAACAACCATATGTGCTTACAAAAATTAAAATAATTACACATAAACAACCTCTAATGATGTTTTACAACAACAAAAAATTCATTCAACACCCAGACATTCTGGTAATCGATTACAACAAGTTGTAATCGCTTATCAGAGAGTTTTTGCCCACTGAACACTTTGGTAATCAATTACAAGGAAGTTTTTGTCCACTGAACCTACTAGTAATCGATTACAATAAGGGTGTAATCGATTACCAAAGTCATTTTTGCCTACAAAGGTGAAATCGTGCAGCGGAGACACGACTTCAGCACGTTGTAATCGATTACAGTGCTTGGTAATCGATTACAACACCATAATGTTGTTTTTGGGGTACACGACTTCAACACTACTCAAATGAACAGTGTGAAGTCATGCAAGGGGCACAACTTCTTCATTAGAAATCATCTGATCCAATAACTCGGAAAAAAATTGCCTATTTTTGTAATATGACAGGCAAATTTGACTAGTTTGGTATAAAAACCGCCTCAATATATATTCAAAATTGAAAATAAACAAATTAGAAAACTGTAAAATTGCTATGAAGATACATAGATCAGTAGTACATGAGAAAATATTGAGATATGCACGGACTATGCAAAATATTTGTATATTACCATCTCATTAAGTTCATCAGGTTTTTTTATTTTTGAAATTTATATAAAAGCAACTGTGAAGAATTTTATAATTAGCACACATTCGGTTTCTGTAATTGTTTTGTCTTTCATTGAAAAATCACAGATGAATATATCACTTTTTCTTTTAAAATACATTAAGTTAATCAGAAAGGTCCATTTCATTTATTACTTTAACGGTTTTTATGATTTTATTGTGAATTCCATGTTAATATTTTTCACTCAACAATTTCTGGAATGGCCTAGAATCTAACAACTAATAGCATCGCCCAACACGTAACTGAGAAGTTGTTCGGTTCTGGTCCAACATGTATTGGAAGCATGGGCTTCTTTTACAGGCACTTACGAAGACAGAATACGCGTTTTGCAGACGTGCAAGTAAATGCTAACTTCATTAGCAACCAGAGAAAAAAGCACGTTTGGTTAGTACTACTGTTGGGTTACCTATACAAGGGAACTCTGCCCAACTCAATAACAAGTTTTTTTCTTCTAGTACCCTCATAATTTCTTGCTGCACCTAATCATTTTCAAAATAAGCCTTTTTGTAAAAATGACTTTTCGATTATCTAACCTGAACAATTTTCAGAATAAGTTTTTTGAAATTTTGAGAAAGGATTTATTATGGTTAAGAAGTACACTTTAAACTTAAATCAATTTTACAAAAATGATTTGTAAGATGAGATTTTATATTTATATATAACCGTATTATTTTTAATTGATGTAACATCTCTAACATATTTTTCACAATGTTTCAATCCGATAGCAAGTAATACGATAAACTTAATAAATAACAAATTTTTTCATAGTAGATGATAGAATAAATTAAACAAATAATAAATCTTACTAGATTAAGCTTTAATCCATAATTCTATACTATATTAAAAAATGAATTTTAAACCTAATTAAATATTACAAACTAAATTGCAAAATGAAGTTTGCATTCATCTATATGTTACAAACTCGTATTATTTCTAGTTGATAATGATTTCTCACCACTATAACAGATTTGAGATTTCTAGAATATATTTTGTGCATTATGAAACAAGTTTGCTTGAACATAATTTTCGGAATGAGATTTCTATTTCAAGATTTTCATAATCAATGAAATGCATCTCGGATCAAGTTTTATAAACTTGATTTTCAGAAGAAAAAAAATATTCAAAAGGATATTAGTAGTGTTCTCAAATTAGAACCCGCATGTCAACCTGGTCTACCATGGATTTGGACCAAGTTGGATTGGAAAAAAATAAAATTGTTTGATACGAGTCAATTTTCAATTCGGTTCACTTAAAATCCGGCTCATCTGGGTTGAACCCGTAGTGAGCCGGATTTGCTTACCAACCCACCTAGTTTAATTTAATTATTTATTATTTTATGTTTCAATATTATTTGTTAATTTTTTTTTATTATATTGTAAATGTGAATAACTAAAAAGATGTTTCTAGAGTGCAAAATATTATAAATTTATCCATTCAAGACTCTAATCTTATAAATGGATAAGTGATACAAAAATCATCAATATTATAAACTTATTTATTTGCTTTTTGAGTTTACTTTTGGATTACATTTGAGTTGTATGTTACTTATTTTTATTGCTGTCACGTCAAAGTGGGTTGTAACTCGCGAGCCAATCTGGCTCACCACGAGTTTGAGCCGGGTTAGGTTTGAAAATTTTTTTATGAGGGTTAATTTTCAACCCAGCTCACTTAGAACCCGACTTACACAGGTTGAACCCGTGGTGAGCCGGGTTGGCTCACCAACGCATTTAATTTAATTTAATTATGTATTATTTTGTCTTTCAATATTATTAGTTAGCATTTCTTTTATTATATTGTAGATGAGATAAAAAAATATTTCAAGAGAGAAAAAATATTATAATTTATCTATTTAAGACTCGAATATTATAAATGGACAACTGATACAAAAATGATCAATATTAAAAACTTATTTATTCGTCTTTTGTGCCTATTTTTTGATTACACTTGGATTGTATGATATTTGTTTTTTTTATTTTGAATTGTCTTTGGAGTTTAACATCATTAGTAAAATTTATTTATATTTGAATTAAAAAATTATAATTTTTTATTTAAAAAAAACTTATAATTAAGTGAGGTAGTGAGCCAAACCGTTTAATCCATAAGTGAGTCAGGTTGAGTTAACTCATTAAGTGACCAACCCCTGATAGATCGAGCCGGGTTACCCATTTTGACAACTCTACTTGTTTTATTTTGAATTGTTTTTAGAGTTTAATATCATGTTAGAGTGAAATTTATTTAAATTTGAATAAAAAATAAATTGTAATTTTTTTTGAATTTAAAAAAAAACTTGTAATTAAGTGAGTTATTCAACAATTGAAATTCTTGTAAACAATATGTAAATAAAATTAATAAGCATTTACTAAAATTGAAAAAATAATGATTCAGTGCTTAAAACGATAAAAAATTAATTTAAAAAAATATATGAAAGTTAATACGAAGTAGGAATGGTTGAAGGAGAGGACAGGTGTGGGTGTGGATCTAAAGCTTACAAACCATTGGTTGCTTTCTCATCCAAAAACGAAAACCAAAGATAAGAGGATAAGGCCACGTGGCAAAAAGGCAGCATCTCTTCTTCCTTCTCACCACCACAACACTAAAACTCTTTACTTTCTCTCATTCCCTCTCACCTTTCTTTCTCCAACACCATGGCTTCCCCAACACTAATAACCCCAACCTCCACCCCCAAATCACTCACCCCCGTCAAGCCCAAACCAACAACCGTCGTCTCCGCCACCATCACCCCTACCACCGCCACCGCCACCCACCCACGCCGCCGCGAATTCTTGTCCCTCACCGCCTCCCTCGTCTCCTCCGTGGTTCCGCTGGCCCCGGCAGTCGCTGCGTCGGACGAGGAGTACGTGAAGGAGACGGAGGACGTGATTAACAAGGTGAGGACGACAATCAGCTTGGACAAGAACGACCCGAACGTGGCGACGGCGGTGGCTGATTTGAGAGAAAGTTCGAACTCGTGGGTGGCGAAGTACCGGAGGGAGAAAGCGCTTCTGGGAAGGGCTTCGTTCAGGGACATGTACTCGGCGCTGAATGCTGTCTCCGGACACTACATTAGCTTCGGACCCACCGCTCCCATTCCCGCCAAACGAAGAACCAGGATCTTGGAGGAGGTCGACACCGCCGAGAAAGCGCTTCTAAGAGGAAGATGAGTCATGCAAACAACCTTTTCCTTCAACTTCTTCTTCTGGAATCTTCCTTAATTGCTTCCTTTACTTTTTGTATTATCATGATTCTATTCAAAAACTATATATGTATGTATGTATGCAGTCATATCATAGAGTCAAAGTAAAAGAATGGAGGCATTTTGCGATTATGACATGATGGCATTTTTAGTATAATCCAACCAATCACGGTTATGCTCTCTAATTCTCTTTTATCTATCTCACTTCTAATTTTTGTACTCAGATTACGTTGCATTGTATGGTATTCTTAGCTGCAGAGACAATTTGGTTCAAATGAGTATGAACCTAATTTTTATTCCAAATTTTTAAGACAGTTATATATATACAGAGAACTCTACATATCTAATTAAATTAAAATAATTTTGTTTTTAATTCATCTACAATAGTTTTTTTTTATCATTTAATTATCCAATTAATTCTTTTAAGTAATTACTCATTAATTATTATCTTTGTTATTTCATACTATGAATTATTTATTTCAATTTCTCTCTAAATATATATATTTAGTTATTTTAGTCTCTGAAATTTTGGAATTTTAAGGACTTAAGTTAATTGAAAACTATATTTTTAAGTTATTAAAACATCGAAAAAAGTAAGCATAGTAATTCAAACCTTATAAAATAACAAGTTGTAGGTCTGGTAAAATATGGTTGGAGAGATTTTACTTCAAATAATCAGTTTTTATATTTCGCATCGATCAATGATATAATACTAAAAAAACTATTCTTAAAAACTATAATAACTAAAAAGTAGAAATTATAATCAAATAAATAATTTAACATTCTTAAAATTGAATTTCGAGGTGTTGTATTTGATCTTTAAATATGGACCACATGTAATAAGTATTTTACAAAATGTTATTAGTTAACTAGGTATATAGCAATGGACAACATTTTTTCGGTTCCATTTATAATATTTTAGTAATAACATATTTTATCAATGTAATAATTTTTTTTGTTGCATTTTAATAAAGTTTTGATTTTCTTCAATTTTTATTTATTTTGTTTCTTTTAGTAATGTCATTTAAATAGTTAACAATGGGTAAAAAAAAATTATTCATGTGTAAAGTTAGTACTGTATTAATATTAATATCACGTACCAATATAGTTATATCATTGTCTTTTGTTGTATTGAGTCTCTTTATTTTTTATTTTGATTTAATTGAGTTTTAATTTTTTTCAAAATAGAATAATTTTATCTTTCATCAAATTTAAGTTTTATATAAATTTTATAGATATTTTATTACAATTGATATTTTTATTAAATATTTTTAGAATTCAATTAGAAATTATTAAATTTAATTATAACTATTTCCGATATTATTTTTAAATTAACCATATTTTTTACATAGAATAAAAATTAAACATAAATTTAAAAATTATATTATAATTATACTGATATTTCTAAAATTGATAATTAAATTTAAAAATAGACAAAATTGTTCTATTTTAAGAAAAAAAAATTAAATTAAATCAAAATAACAAATATAGAAATCGAATTAATCAAAGAGAGTTGCTCCCTCCACCCCCACCAACCGCTCCATGCACCTCCTCATACCTTATTTGCCCTTCTATAAAACGGATGTCAACATCCGTTTCACCTTCAACGGATGTTGACATCCGTAACATCCATTTACATATTTTATATTTTAGTTTATTATTTTTATTTTAAAAAAAAAACTTCAACGGATGTGGCCACATCCGCTAACGGATGTGCCACATCCGTTTAATAGATTTTTAAAAAGTTTTTTATTTATTATTTAAATAATAATATATAAATTAAAATAATAATAATTATTTTATTAAATAAAATAAAATTAATTTATAAATAATTAAATAATAATTTTTAAAAAATTAAATAATATTTATTTATTAATTTAAAATATAAAAAATTAAAAAACTAAAAACAAAAAAACAAAAAAAGGCAACGGATGTTGCCACACGGATGTGGCGACATCCATTTTCATATATTTATAAAAGAAATTTAATTATTATTTAAATAATAATATATAAATTAAAATTAATAATAATTATTTTATTAAATAAAATAAAATTAATTTATAAATAATTAAATAATAATTTTAAAATAATTAAATTATATTTATTATTAATTTAAAATATAAAAAATTAAAAAACTAAAAACAAAAAAACAAAAAAAGGCAACGGATGTTGTCACATCCGTTAACGGATGTGGCGACATCCGTTTTCATATATTTATAAAAGAAATTTAATTATTATTTAAATAATAATACATAAATTAAAATTAATAATAATTATTTTATTAAATAAAATAAAATTAATTTATAAATAATTAAATAATAATTTTAAAATAATTAAATTATATTTATATATTAATTTAAAATAAAAAAGATAAAAAAGCTAAACTAAAAAACAAAAATGTAACGGATGTGGTTAACGGATGTCGCCACATCCGTTTTAATATATTTATAATAAATTTTTTAATTATTATTTAAATAATAATACATAAATTAAAATTAATAATTATTATTTTATTAAATAAAATAAAATTAATTTATAAATAATTAAGTAATAATTTTAAAATAATTAAATAATATTTATATATTAATTTAAAACAAAAAAAATAAAATAACTAAAAGCTAAAAAACAAAAAAAGGTAACGGATGTGGCACGTCCGTTGAAGAATTTTTTCTTTAACGGATGTTGAAATCTGTTGAAGAAAAGAGGTGGGGTGTAGAATATTTTAAAATATAAAGGATAGTTTTGGAATTTTAGAAAAATGTGGTGGTGAAGGAAGCAAAGTGGGGTGGTGTAGGGAGTAACCCTCAACTTGTTATAGGACGGAGGCCCAAAACAGACTTGTTTAATGAGATTGGGCCGAGGAGTTCTACTCGGAAGAAAATATATGTATATACTGAGTGAAAACAATTAATAGGTTTAATGTCTCGGGAGGTCCCTATTTTCGGCGTGAATCTCAAATAGGTCCCTTTTCTTTTCGGCGTCTCAATTAGGTCCCCATTTTTGTAAAATTGTAACAATTAAAGGCCTAACGTCAAATTGGACAAACGGCCGTTTAATTATTTATTACGTGGCATGGGCAGTGTTTTCAGCAATCACAGTGGCATTAAAAAAGAGTTTCAATTAAAAAGTATGAGGTTAAATCAGAGGGCACAGTGGAAAAATTTGATTATGATTCTCATCTCACGCTGACTTTCTATCAAACACCTTGTCTTCAACCTTCTCTTCAACCTCGTCATGTTTATCATCCCAAACCCCACATAACAAATCTCACCCCTTTCTATTTTTCAGCACAGATGTATCCACCCCTCATCACACAAACCTCGTCTTCTCTCTTCATTCTTTCCACTCTACACAATCTCAATTTTCCAAAACCATGGCACTTTCTTCTGCAACTGCTTCCTCCAGATTCATACTTTCCCCACCTGCATCATCTACAGTTTCTTCCATTCCCTCACCCAGTTCAATGCTGGACTGAGAAATAAAATTACCACTACTTTCTTCAGCCATCATTAACAAAATCGAGCCCAAGCCAAATCAGGATTTCGAACCTCTAAAGGAGTCACGCGTCAGTGACGGTGGTTGGGAACTGCAGCTGCACCGGCGCGAGCGGAATTGAACCACGGAGGCACTAGAGGCGGCCCGATTTGAAGCAGCGGCGGCGTGGCGACTGGATCCGAAGCAGCGCTGGTGGCGGTTGCTGGCGTTGGTCGCGTGTAGCACTGGCAAATCTGAGCCGCGTGCAGAGAAAGAAGAAGCGTCGCGACCGTCTTGATCCTGGTGACGAGCGGCGGCATGGGCAACGTCCTGGGTGGCCGGCGTCAGCCTCGCGCTCGAAGAATAGAAGACAGCGGCGCCGCGGTCGGTCGTGGTTCCGATGGCGCCTGAGGTCACCGTCGACGCCGAGACTGGTAGAGGTCGTCCCCTTTTTGCGGTGGCTGTGTGGGCAGAGGTAAGTATCTCTGGATTTCTCTCGTTCAGAAGAGAAAATGGAGAGGGGAAGATGAGTTTTCCCACTGTGCCCTTTCCTATGATGTTTTTAATACAAAACTCTTTTTTAATTCCACCTCTGATTTCTGAAAGCACTGCCCATGCCACGTAATAAAGAATTAAACGGCCGTTTGTCTAATATGACGGTAGGCCTTTAATTGTTACAATTTTACAAAAATAGAGACCCAATTGAAACGCCGAAAAGAAAAGGGACCTATTTGAGATTCACGCCGAAAATAGGGATCTACCGAGACATTAAACCCAGTTAATAATAAGTTTAACAAATAATTTTAATATATATTATTTTGTCAGATATTTTTGACTGGTCAATTAAATTTGAATTAAATTTGTTTAATTTTGAAAATGAAAAATTACTTTTGCTATAAAAAAAATTATAAGAAGCGAAATTATATATTTATATACCAAAATGAATTTAAGTGAAAGAAGTAAGAATATCGAATATAATACTACAATTAAATTATAAGAATTTCTACAGTTGCAATCAAATCTTCATTTCCACTTAGCATTGTATTTGAAGGAAAAGGGGAGAAAAGTTATCTTTTGTTGCCACTAAAACGACATCAATCAAGTCAAGGGTTTAATTTAATCATTTTTTTTTTATCTTTCTCACTTTTTCATACAACT
This sequence comes from Vigna angularis, assembly GCF_016808095.1. Taxonomy (NCBI): domain Eukaryota; kingdom Viridiplantae; phylum Streptophyta; class Magnoliopsida; order Fabales; family Fabaceae; genus Vigna; species Vigna angularis. The sequence continues at coordinate 8,307,214 of NC_068980.1, read as the reverse complement.
TTTGGTTTACCCTTTAGCAACCCCAAAAACATAATTTGGGGATTTTCAAAAGCAATTCAAAGTGATTCATTGTGTAACCCAAGCCAGCTCCTACTACAATGTTTTACTCACTATTTTATTCAAACTTTCTTTGATTATATTTATTTTTTTGCTATTATCTTGTCTATACATACTCAAATATTATAATAATATTATTTAGTTCTATTAAAGAAAAGAGGAGGGTTGGATAGATTAATTGCGGTTTTTTAAGAAAATTACGTAAATTTTTTATGGAGTTAACTTATTTGAGTAAATTTTAAAAGCTCATAGACTTGGATATATTATTATTGGACTGATTATTTCATTCTAAAAATTTGTTATTCAATTAATGATTTCATTTATTTTTAAATATTCTCTTGCGATTTTATTTTATTTTGAATAAGTGATCGCGTTGTGTGTGTGTATATGAGCTTATATTTGTATAAACTAATTATAGATATACAATTAAAATTGTTGATATAAATTAATACGAAAACTACTTTATTTATATCTTTTTAATTATAATACTCTTATTTTTAATTATAATAAAAACTATTTTTGAAGTTATTCAAAAATAAATGGACGGATTTTTCCATAATAATAAAAACTATTTTTGAAGTTATTCAAAAATCAATAGACGGATTTTTCCATCATAAAAAATAACATAATGATAGTTTCGTTAGGGCTGGCAAAAAATAACTTGATATGTACTGCACTATAATTAATTATACTATATTATACTATATGGTTTAGTTTTTAAAAACTGAACTTCTACTCTTTTTTCTTCTCTATTTCCCGTTCAACTGCTTCATCTTGTCAAGAAAACGTTATTTAATAATAAAATATTAATAAAAGAAACCGTTCACAAAAAAATTAATAATGAATTTTTTAAGACAAAATTTTTTGATCACAAATTTTTATATTTTTTTATCAATAAACATATATTATTTTTTAAATAATATTATTTTAAGAAATAAAAGTAAAATATATTTTTTTAAATTTAATTTTATTAAATGATTAAGCCATTATAATGATATTAAAATATGTTAAAAAAACCTTTAATGATATTAAAATGTGTGTAAGCACACATACTAAAATAATTATTTATTTTAAAAATCAACTAACTTTAAAATAAATATCAATATTATTATTTTTAAATGATAGTATTTTACATACTAAAACTAAAATATATTTTTTAACGTTAAATTTTATTAAATAACTATATAATGAAATATCATAAAAAAAATAATAATATAGAAAAAATATCAAATGACAAAAAAATTAACAAACGTTTATTAAGAGTAACTTTTCTAGTATTTTCTTTTATTATATTATAATAATTACTAAATATTAGTTTAATTTTTACATAATAAAATATAAATAATTGATCAATAAAACAATTTTATGAGGCAACAAAATAAATATAAATAAAAAATTATTTTAAAATAAAATAAGTAGATAAAAAGATAAAATAAAGGTTTAAACTCTTTAGTTGTCCTTAGGTTGGGAGGATGACATGTTAATTTCTTTAAACGTGACATATTTCTTAATTTCTTTAAACGTGACATATTTCTTAATTTCTTTATTTTTCGCGCAGGCGTTAGGTTTTCATTTCCTCTGTTCTGTTTCTTTTTTCTTCTTGGTCATTGTCAAGGACAACAATAATGAGAGCGGTTTAATCGGCTCGCATGGTGGAGAGAAATGCTGAACTTGAAGGGAAAATAGCTTTGTGAATCGTGGAGATGTTATTTCAGATTCTGGTCAAGGATTATCACATTTTAGATCTCTATGGATCACAGGCGGATCGTGACTATGAAGATAGAGAAGTCCATTCAAGATCTGTCTCCACCAATGCTTCACTACTCTAATGTTAACTCTCTTGTGCTTTAGCCTATACCTATTTCACAATTAAAACAAGCGAAAGTAAGAAAGAAGAAGAAACGATCCCACTATACAAGATCTAGAATGCACAGAAACAGAAATAATGTAGCTGCCGGGATAGTAGTGGCAACTAAGGAACTTACTGTCTAAGTGTACCGAAGGTGAACATTTCAGTCACAAAGTTAAAATAATACTTTTTCAGCAACCTTTCGAGGAGATTTTTTTAACAAAAAAACCCATAAAATAATTCACGAGAAAGAGAATAAAAACAGGGGGCTGAGGGAGAGAGAGAAAGTTAACCAGAAAGAGAAGGGAAAACTGTATGTGTGCCACAAATTCTGAGGGGAATGGGAAACAATACAAAGAAAGAGAGTCACCCAATCCATGAGGGAACGTGACTAATAGACAAAGGAGAGAGACGTGCACAATCATTAACTCTGTTTTTAATCTTAACCATAATCCTCAATTTTTAAAACATTTGAATTATAATAACTATGAGTTTGACCAATTGAATCTATCGATCCATATTAGCTTTACTGGTTCAATATTTGATTTTATTCTTAAAAAACAACATTAATTAATCATATTTGTCAATGGAAACCAAGAGGATGTGTTGCTATGTTAGTGTGAGAAGCTCGTGGTGGCTGCTAGCGATTTGCAAGTCAGCGAAGATGATGGCTCGCGATAAAGGAGGAGTTGTTCCGTCACGCTGGTTGGAAGATGAGCGAAGTCGCAATTTAGGGTTTCTGGTGCGAAGAGATTTGGGGCTTTCTGTGTTTCAGGTTTTGCAGGTTACGAGGAAGTGTTTCGCGATAAAGGAGATGAAGCGAGGAGCTTCGTCTCGCAATGACTTCTTCTTGCAGTGGCGTGAGGGTTTGCGTTGGTGGTGGAGGGGACAATGAACTCCAGTGACTATATGAAAAATTGGAAAAAACAATCAGAGATGTTCACAAGAACATTACTCTCACATCAGCATGCCACGTTTCAAAAAATTGACACATCAACCTTCTACCTGTACAAAAACTTAATCCCGTTAACTAAATTTAACGGCAGGGGCTCAATTGATTCAAATTAGCACTTTTATGGACTCAATTGAGGATTCTAGCAAAAAGGGGATCAAAATGGAAAAACCACACATAAATAAGGACAACTAAAGGGTTTAAACCATAAAATAAATTATATACACATATAAAACAAAAAAATATAAATAAAAAATTAAAATAATAAATATAAAAGTAAAATAATATTCATGACAAAATAAATATAAATAAAAAATTAAAAATAAAATAAAATAAAAAAGTAAAAAAGAAAATAATTTTCATACACATATAATAATAAAAGAAATATAAATAAAATAAAAAATAATAATATCAAATAATTAAAAAATTAATTTGTACGATACTTATGAATAAAATAAAATAAATTTTTAGTATTTTTTTATATTATAGTAGATAATAGATTTTTTAAAAAACTCCCATCTAGAATCAAATAAACGAATTCTTCAAAAATATTTAAAGAGAAAAAATTTAAATAAAAAATATTTATAAAATCATAATATTTTTTAAGTAAAATTTAAATATTTTTTATTTAATGAACTCATCGGTTAAAAACTTCAAGAACATGCATTGTTATACTTCTCAATTTTAATTAAAAAGTTACTTTAATAATTTATTTAATATAATTATCGTGTTGTTTCAGGATATTATACGGCTACCATTTAAAAAATTTAAATAATTAATGTTTTTGCAATAAACTTTTATAATTAGAGTTGTATGTGTTTGTGACGATTCAAGAAAGTGGAAAAGTTTGAAGAAAAGTGCTTAATAAAAACTAGGGTAGTGTTAAAATTAGTACAATTCAATTTAAAATTAGTATAGATAGTAGTTCAGTTTAGTTTATATTGTAGTTTAGTACAATTTAATATAGTTCAGTTCAGTCCAGTTTAATAAAACAAAAAACAGTTCAGTTTAGTTTGTTTGAACAGTTCAATTTAGTGCAGTGCAGTTCAGTTTTATTTGTCCACCCCTAGTTTCGTTAATTTTATTAAAATTATTATATGAAGTTTTATACAACATTTTAAAATTATATATTATTGTCTTATTTAAATAGCTCCATGAGTAAGAAATGGTTGACTTATGATCATTGACTCATTTAATTAAAAAAAAAATATAAAAATAAATATATGAAAAGAAAAACAAAAGTACAATGACCTCAGACAACGCAATAGTTTGTAACAACATACTGAAAGTAGAAGAAGAAAATATTAAAAAAACTTTAAAAGAAAAAAAACAAATTTAAAATCTTGAGAAAAATAAAAACAAATTGATACGTATTGATTTCGCTTTGAAACTCACCTCACCATATGAATTAAGTGGATTTGGTCAAGTCAACTTGCACAAAATTCTCGATTGTTTTCCAATTCATATAACCTTAAAGTCAAGTTTACTCATAAGTCTAAGTCTAATTTAACAATTTAAAACTTTTCAATTAATATATTGAATTAAAAAACTTAAGTTTCCATATTAAGGAAATTATTTTCTTAATGAGGTCAGAAAAATTCTTGTAATATATTTCTTATAATATTTGATAAATTACTTCGGGAACAATCTCAAATATTTTTTTAGATCATGATTATATTCTTCTATAATTTGTATATCAATGTAAACTCACTTGATAATGACAAAGAAATGTTGAATTATCACACAAAGAACTTTCATATAATCGAATATCTAGCAAATTTTATAATGATTACGTTAGGCGACTTATCAAATTTTGTGTATTTAGAAAATTTGGGTAAGATACTTATAGGGAAAAGAAAGTTGCATTAGAGAATGATTAATTAAGCTATTTTATCTATCATTTTATTTCATGTATGATACCTATTAGTTAAGAGGAGATTTTATTTATGGATTGAAGAAAAAAATAATATAACCTATATAGTTATATTTTTAGATAAGTTAAGGGACAAATCTTAACGAAGACGAGGTAGCTTGACTTTTTAATTTTGTTGTTGCATCTACAATTTTTGACATTTCTTTCCTCAACATTATATACACAAGTTAGTGTGTGTTGATTTTTCAAATGAGTATTTATCGAATTTTAACATTAGATAATATGAAAAAAAAGAAAAAAATGTAACGCAATATGAGAATGGGTGTTGCTCCCTCTACCACTCCAAGTGCTCCTGCATCTCCTCACTATTTTCTTTTATTCCAAAAATACTATACACCTCCCCACTATTTTCTTTTATTCCAAAAATATCCTACACCTCCCCATTATATTCAACAATCTTTCTCTTTCTCTTTCCACATTAATGGAGCATTCATATTGCTCAGATTTAAACTTGTGATATATTGCAAAATTTTGTTTACACTTTCCCTTAAATAAGTTTGATTCAATCTTATTTTCACTGTTCAATATATTTTTTTCTTCTTCAAATTACTTAATAAATGATAAAATTTTGTTCTAATTTCTAGAAATTTTTTTATATATATATGTGTGTTTTGTTTTATATTTAATATCTATAATTTTTAACATTATATTATGTTTTAACTTACCGACATGTTTGACTTAAATAACTTGAATAAATTATTTAATTTATTAGATAAATAATATAAAAATATTATTAAATACTTAAAATATAAAAGAAAAGTTATTTGTTAAAGATTTGAAATTTATTTAGTTCTTTCGTCATTATAAAGTTAGTATATAATAATAATAATATATTATTTACTATTAATATTATTATGTTTATTATTTTATATTTGCATCTAACTTTTAAGTTTATAAAATGGAAGTGGTAGAAGCACTAATATTGAAGTTTTCTCTGAATTTTATATTTTGCAATATATCACAAGTTTAAATCTAAGTCATATGAATGCTCCATTAATGTAGAGAGAGAAAGAGAAAGATTGTTGAGGATAGTGGGGAGGTGTAGGGTATTTTTGGAATAAAAAAAAATAGTGGGAAGGTGTAGAGTATTTTTGAAATAAAAGAAAATAGTGAGGAGGTGCAAAAGCACTTGAGGTGGTGGAGGGAGCAACACCCTATGAGAATTAAGAGTTAATTTGAGTGTTGTTACCCAACTCAACAAATTTCTTAGGTGTACTAGGGATTTGGATAATTATGCAGAGAATTTACAATTTTGTTAAAATTAAATATACATTATTTATGGTGTGTTTATGCTAGAAGATATTATTTTTCTTGAATGATTTCAAATAATTTTTTCGTATCTTTTGTTCGCATATAAGACAAAGGTGGTGCAATACATGTTTTGGAAGGAAAATAAATTCACTTACTCTACCTTCTTCTAGTATGTGGAGAAATAATTGTTGGAAGTCTTACATTGATTAGAGATAAGGTCAAATTATAATATATATAAATGGGTGCAAATCCTACCTTACAAGTCAATTTTGTGGGATTGAGTTAAGTTTAAACTTCACTTTTCAACATGGTATTAGAGTCATGGTTTAGAGCCTGTGCTAGTAAAATTTGTTATTTGCCAAGTCAATTGTTACATCCATTATCGAGCTGCTATCGAACCATCTATTAATATTTAGTCTTACACTCGATATGCATATACCTACCTCAACATGAGGGGTGTGAGTTGGAAGTCTCACATCGACTAAAGATAAGACCAAATCAAAATATATAAGTGAATGCAAATATCACATTACAAGTTGATTTTGTAAGGTTGAATTAAGTATAAAGTTCACTTTTTAACTAGAACTCTAATAACTTTACATAAAGATTGTAAATTAAAATTATGGTTAATTTGAAAATATTACTTTGATTTTTCTAAAGTTATCACGGGTGCAAGTGATTACTCAATGATACATGCCAATGAGATTGATTGCTAAGATGTCTTTTAGAATTCTCTCAAACGATATTATGAATAATGGACTTTCTTCCTGCACCTCCAATTTTTCTTCCTACACCCTCAAATTTTTCTAAAACCCTTAATTACCTTTTGACCTTTGACTAGGATAAAAACCAAAAACCTAATTTCTCTCTCCTATATTTACTTCCTTAAAACACTTACCCCAACCCTAGCGTCAAACAACACAACACAACACTCCTAATTTCTCTCTCATTTTTCACCATTTCTCCTATCCTACACCCTACAACACATACTATTTTTCCTCTTTTACTTTCACGACACTCATTTTTTCACTCTTCCCTTCATCTCACACCATTCAATGTCCCTTCCCTTTCGTTTTCACGCCAAACGTTCAAGTAACTTTTTACATAATATTATGTGATATTTTCATTAGATGTCAAAATTCATAGGTGATTAGGGAAAACAAATGTATTTGGGTTATATAGAAAACTTGTTAGATAAAGAACTGGATTTCAAAATCCGGTTAAGTAAGGTATCATATTTCAGAATCTGGTTAAGTAGTCTACTTGATTTTGAAATCTGGTTAAGTAGTCTATCGAATTTCAAAATCCGGTATATATAATTTTTTTAATTTAAAAAAAATTAAAATTTATTAATTTATTTTTAAGCAGTTATGGTTTTGTTAGTTTTTTTAAATTTTATTTATTTTGTGTGTTCTTTTTTATTTATTTATTCTCTTCAAATTTATTATTTGTTAGGTGTATTGTTTTTAATGTTTGTTTGAATTTATTGTTATAAACATGGCAAGAACATGAGGTGTCTCAATATACTAAGAGTTCTGAAGAGGGTGAAACTAGAAGGAGACACAAGGCATATTGTGATGGTGAAGTTGGAGAAGTGCCACATTAGTTGGTTGTGATGTTGATGAACAATAAAAGGATGTTATTGAGTAACAAGAAGATGTTATGGAGTAACACGAGAATGTTATTCACCAAGAAGATGAAGTGGTTGAATATCTTGGAGTTCCACATGACACTTTTTTGTTGATGAGCTATGTTGATCATGTTGCATTTACATTGTGAGAAGACCGAGTTAGTAATGTTTTTTTTTATGGTTGATGACTTGTTTAAATTTTATATGCAATTGAACGTGTAGGATCGAGGGAAGATAAAATGGTCTTCCATGAAAAAGAATTAAACAAATTTGAAGCATGTAATCCCGTTGCTTAGAATTATGTGCTGAATTTTTATACAGAATGATCAAAGAGTTATTGATATATTCAAATATTAAAGGCTATGCATTACTAACATGATGAAAGTGATCAACACAATCACTAAATGTTGACTCATGTTCACAATCCATGACAATTTCCAACACTTACATGACAACATTTCATGCCTCAATAGAATTGACTAACATTTTGCATTTGACTTGTACATTTTCTTAATGTGGGAACAACATAGAAGATGATAACATTCAGGAAATACAGTGCTAATTACATTTATTAAAGCTAGGTCTCTTTCACTAACAATGACTTGTGGAACATCCTCAGATCTCATAAGTAATCCTCTTCACCTTTCCAAAGCCTTAATTAAATTATTTTGTTGTTCACTTGGTAAGAATACAAAGACAGGTGGGAAAGTCAACATGTTGATGTGACCTCAACTATCTTAAGTAATGACAATCAATATTTGTTGGTTTTTAAGATGTTATCCATTAAGAAAACAATATTAAATGCATTCAAAAGTTTTATTGCATCAATATGTGTCCAAAATAGGTCACTTACCACATCAAATACGTCTACATATCTACTTTAGTGAATATTTTTATCATGCTCTAACATCATCATCAATTGTTGTAATTCAGTTCTCGAACATCTTAATGACCATTTGCAAGTGTAATTTGCAGTATATATTTGTTTGATTGTTGTCATATTATACTCATTATTTTGTTTGAGAGTAAGGAGAATGTTTGCAGACATCACTTAACTCTTAGTCATACAAAAAAGAAAAGACTATTTAGTGGATTTTAGCCTCCTAACAAAAAGAGTGACCAACTAAAGTTTATGACAAATCAAGGTTATGATATCACACATTACCTTCAATACTCACCATTCTCTATTAGAAATTAGTTTGTCTCTCAATTTAAAAGGACAATTGCATTTTCTTGTGCAAAATATACTAGGTTGAACATCGGATTTGTATTTCCTGTACTTTTCACTCCTTCCACATCCTAACAATACATACGTCTTTCTCTCAGGTTAATCATTAACTTTATCAGATCTTATAATGACAATAACAAATCCAAAATCAGAAACAATCTTTTAATCCATTGAATTAACTCATCATGTGTGGAAAAAATATGATTAATTGTAAAGTTATTTGTTAATCTCCCTAACCCATTTCATTTATAAAAGAAGAAAAATCTAACATGAAGCTGTAATTTACTTGTGATTCCATAAACTTAAAGGACAATCTTCTATTTAAGATATGAAGACTCTAACCACCTACAACATGACATCAAAATAAAATACCTCATTTGTTCAATAATAATAATTAGTGATCAACAAATTCATAAAGCAAAACAAGCAAAATCAAATAAAAATAAAATAAATAAATATAGTAACCAAAAGAAGCAAAATAAATTTTAAAAAATAAAAATAATACCGAATTTCAAAATCTCATAATTCCTTAACCGACTTTCGATATCCGATAAATTCCTAAACCAAATTTCAAAATCAATACATTCCTAAATCTCGTGAGTTACGTATGTAGATTTCAAAATTTGGTACTTTCCTAAACTGAATTTCCTCTAAATTGGATTTCAAAATCTGGTGCATTTCTAATTTCAATAAATTACTTAATCGAATTTCAAAATATAATGATTCCTAAACCGAATTTTGAAATTCGATTTTTTTTTAAACTATTCACCTTACAATTTTTGAAATATAGTGAATACTTTTGAAATCCGATAAATGTAAAATATAATAAAAATAAATACTAAATTTGCATTCACAAAGTAAGTGAAGAAGAATGAAGTCAATAAGTGTACCTCTTTTTCAAACGAAGATGAATGAAAATGAAGGAAGAAATACAACGTTATTCAAAGAAAAGAACCTGTAAGTTGAAGAAGAGAAAAAACGCTCTTGGAGTTGCATTGAAAAGTGAAAGTGATCTGGGAGTGTGAGGATTAGGAAATGTAACACCTTTTACAAGAAATACAAATATAACACCTTTTGCAATAAATACATTTAGTAAGCAGTAATTACTTCTTTATCTAATTAATTTAATATTATATATATATATATATATATATATATATATATATATATATATATATATATATATATATATATATATATATATATATATATATATATATATTCAGAAAGGTAATGTTTGACATCACAATAAAATTTGATATACAGAAAGAAAAATTGGAGGTGGAGGAAGAAGCCCTATGTATAATTAGATCCAAACCTTAAAATATTTATTTAGCTTAGCACAACCCAAAACTAATATGATATATATATTTTTTTAAAATTTTTAGACAAAAGTACCATCCTCCGCGATAATATTAATTATTGGAAACATGTAGAATTAGTAAGAGTCATAAAGCTCTCGTTTCAAGTGTTTAAATAGTAAGATTTAAATATTCGAGATTTGTAATTAAGCTAGAGAGACAGATATATATTTATTGGTTAGTAATTTAATAATATTTAAAATAAAGATAAAATAATTGATGAACATAATATAAAAAAATGTTATGTTATTAATATCCCACCTTCCATTCTGAGCTAAAACCTAACTCTGGGACACAGTTTTATGAATGTGGAATGAAAAAGAAAAATGAGAAGAAAAAGAAAGTAGAGCATAAGTCCTTTGTTCCTGGTCCCCTTTGGAAAACTTTTAAACTCTGAAAGGATAGTGATAAAGATGAAATGAAGTTGACAGAATTAAAGTCACAAATGAAAGCCTAAACATTTTGTCCACATATTCTTATAGCCATAGCTCCTTTACAGATACCAACTGGTTTTAATAGAAGCATGCATGCCAAACTCAATCAAAATTCAAACACAATTTCACATCCCTCTTGTCCTATTCTAGTATTCCCACTTGTCCCAGTTGATACAGTATAAGTGCTACATTATTTTTTTTACAGTTGTTTCTAGCAACAGAATCACAGCCTCCCAAGTAAAAAACAAACGGATAGCTCGTGACAAAACATAAACCTTAGCCAGGCTTGCAGAAAGTTGGTTGTCCATGCACTAAAACCAACATAGGAGAACTGCACTCCTATGTTTTCTAAAAATCCTTAATCTACGATACTTTTATCTTTAAGGATATTGTAATAGAAAAATATTTAAACCTGTTCTTTCTATTTATTAAAAAATTGATATTAGATTTTGATTCATTTTAATTGAATCTTATTTTTTTTTAAATGTTATATAATTTGGGCTTTTAAAAATTTTCAATTAATACGTAGGTTGCCGATCAATTAATATTTTTCAATTTTTTATATTTTAGTTTTTTTTTAGATTATCATATATCAAATCAGTGTTTTGTCACATATACGTGACAACCACAATATTACATAGAATAAATATCATATAAAAAATCTTAATTATATTTATTATTTTTCCTTAATTTAATTATTTTAAAATAAAATAATTTCATCTATTATTTTCAAATTAAGACCAAAATTATCTTTTATATAAATATTATAATAATGTTTTTATTAAAACTAATATTTTTGACTCAATTTTTTAATAAGATTCAATTTATTTAAATTTTTTATTTTATATTAAACTATATTTAAATTTTATTTCAAATATTTATATATCAATAATTTTTATACAAATAGAATTGATTTAAAAATAACAATTTTATAAATTGAAAACTAAAATTTTAAAACTGTTACATAACAATTTAAAATAAATATATTTAAAATTTTAAAACAAAAATTAAATAAATTTTGATGTAAAATATAAATTTAAATAAAATAATATGTTAAAAATATTTAATAAAAATATTAATTTTAATAAAAATATTATTATAATATTTATATAAAAGTTAAATAGAATTAAATCAAGGTCCTAAAGAATTCATGTAAAATTATTGATATATAAATATTTAAAACAAATTTTAAATAAAATTTAATATAAAATATAAATTTAAATATATTTAATATTATTAAAAATATTAATAAAAATATTATTATAACATTTATATAAAAGTTAAATTTAGTTTCAAATTTGGAAATAAATGAAATTGTTCAAAGTTTAAAACCAAAATAAGACTTAATTGAGACAAAATAATAAATACAAAAACTAAATTAAAATTTTTCACATGACATCTACCATAAAATGACACATAACACTCTCACTCTTACATCACTTTGTCACATTACCTCAGCATGTAACATAACCCTCATTTGAAATGTGACAATTTTTTTTAAATAAAAAAAATTTGAAAAGTTAAATATTTTAAAAAAGTAAATAATATACTAACAACAATTATCAAATTCTAATCATGTTTTAAAAAATAAATATCTAATACTAATCAAAATCTTAAACCAATTGAGGATTTAAACCATAAAAAAATATTTCTTCCTAACAAAATCAAACTTCACATAAATATATGTACAACATATGTGTATTGTTCTGCATATCAAAACTATATTAAATATTATTATATAAAATATAACTTTTCATTTAAAAAAACTGCATTTTTTTCTTGTGACTTTTTGTTTTACCAAAATTATACTTTTTAAACAAAATTACAAAATTTTTAATGATAAAACAATATTTCATATTGTTTCCTTATTGGTATTATTTTATGTAGAACTTAATAAATACCTATTTAAGATCGAATATTTTATGTCTAACTTTCTACCCTTCTTACATTGATTTGTATAAACAGTATATCATGGCATCTAAAATGTGTTCATTTGAATAGATATAATTAATATTTTACGTAGAAAAGGACAAAGGAAATGAAAACAGAGCGACATTATTGATATAAGGTAGCATGATGTTTTTAATTGTCCTCAGAAACAGTTGGTTTGACTTGCAGTGGTTGCAGGCTCCTGCTTCTTCTATTTAATGGAATATAAATGACTAGGGTTTGTGGTAACTTCCCTCCTTTCATTTTCGTACTTTTTTCGGCCAATCTTCTCTGAATTCTATAATTGAGAGTTTCTCTCTAAACCGAGCTAGATTTAAAATCAATGTGACCCATGAGACAGATAGGATTAAACTTAAGGATAGTTAGAAAATATACGCTAGTGTTTTATTTTTCCACTTAACAAAATTCCTTGAAAATTACATTTGTCCCCACTTGACAAAAAAATTAATTTCCACTCTACCTCTGTTTATTAAAAACATCATATAAAAAATTCTTATGAGTTGAATGTTGATATTATTCATTTAATAGAAGTATGAATATAGTTGATATCTTAATATTTTTAATTTTATTTCTGGACAAGGATGAATTTATATTTCTATCCTCACTTGTTTTCTATGCTTTAGTTTTAATCTTTTTTATGATCATTTTGTTTTTTAATTGTTATTGTTTTAGTATTTATACTTTTAGCATTAAATATTTTATGATATTATGTTTTTTTTATCATAATTTTAAACTTTCGTACAACTTAAAAGATTATAAGTATACTCATTATATGGTGATGAAAGATGTATATGAATTTGTGAGAATTTTAGATAATGATATTTGATAATGATTTAAAATTATTGAGACTCGAGTTTTGTAATTATTTTTGTTTATGGAATAATTGATAGATTTATGGAGGAATATAAATATAAGTAATTGTTTGGTATTAGAAACTTGACGTGGAATCATGTTTATGGAGGAATGTATGTGTTTGATATTTTTTCATGAATCTGATAGGGAGATTATATGGTGACGTTTCTTTAGTGTCACATTGATGTGGAAATTTACACATTGGATGTTATCATGTCGTTCTTATAACTATTGAAAACTCGGGTAAAATAGAATGAAGTATGTGATGGGAGGTGTAGGAGACTTTAGTCTAGGAGTTTTACCTTGTCCAAAGATGTTAAAGGACTAACCTTGTGTGTTGTAGGATGAAACTCATTGACAATGACTCTCTAGAACAGTAGAAGCTATCGCAAGTATAAGACTCATCGAGATTTCACATCAATGTTTGTATTCGAATAATTGAGTCTTTGTATGTATGTGATATGCTCATCTTTGCCAATTATTTATATGATTGACTGTGTATGTGAGGTTAATTTTATTTAAATTACATGAAAACTCTTTTTCACATTAGCTTACCCTTTCTTGTTTGATTGTCTATTATGTATTATGTTTTTGTTTTGCAATGATCATTTTAATGGTGTGAACAAATGATGATACATATATAAGGTTTTCATATGAGAGATGATGAACAAATTTCTAAGTCATGGGACAATAATAAATATTGTTATGTATATTTTTGAAATATAATCCTAGTTTATAATTTTGGGATATATATATCTTATATTATTATAGTCTTATATTTTGAATAACTATACTAATATAAGATATATATTATGGATAAATTATTTTTTAGATATTTGTAAAATGAAATGTTTTATTTTAATAATATTATATTATTAAAAATGAAATGTTACAAAATTAGGATTTAACTCGTCCAATATCATATTTAAATAAAATATATTTCTATGAAATATTTGTGTAGCGGATAAAAAAATGTTTATGTATATATTACCACAAAAATTAAAAAGCATAAGTGACTAAGAAAATTAATAGGGTTAAATATGTTTTTAGTCCCTCAACTATCAAGCATATTTGTTTTTAGTCCCTCTTTCAAAGTAAGGTACATTTTAGTCCTCCTCCTTAAGGAAACCTTAATTTTTGGTCTCCAAAACTAACACCGTTAAAAACCAGCTGATGTTGCTAACGTCTGTCCACGTGTGTTCACAACTTTGTTTCCTATCTCTTGCCACGTGTGATTGTTTGATGACATGTGTTAATTGAATTTTTTACACAAATGAAATTAGGGTTGTTGTACTTAGAAAATTAGGGATTTTTATACGCCAATGAAACTGGGGTTCTTACACTTAAAATTAGTAACAACTGTCTTGAAAATACTTAGGGTTCATGTTCCTTCTCTGAATTTGCTTTCCCTATTGTTGTGGTTCCAGTGCGTGTGCATTGTGTGTCAAAGAAAGGCGATTTGAAGAAGAAGGTAATTATCTAGTTTTGGTTTACTGTTGCTTTGTTTGTTGTGCATTTTCTGTGTAAATTTTTCATTTTACCATGTAGGAAGAAATGGTTTTTGACGTTTCTCTGCATCACATGGGGAAGTTCATGAAGAATAAGGAAGTAGAATATGTGGGAGGAGAAATACATGTTATAAAAGGAATTGATCCCGACATGTGGTCATACTTTGAAGCAGTGAGATTTGTTAGAGAATTCAAGTATGATGGAGACTTCAAGCTATGGTGGAAGGGGTCGAAACAAAAAGTCATGAATAACCTCAGACTACTCACGGATGACAGTGAAGCAATGTTGTTGGCTAACTATGCAGAGGCACATAACGATGAGGTTGAAATCTATGTCCAACATCTCCAACCCAGTCAGCCAGTTGAAGTTAACTTCCTTACTTTTGGTGAAGAGGCAGATGAAGTACACGTATAAGAGATGGAGGAAGATGTTATTGTGGATGAACAACATGCTTATGTTGTTGAAGAAGATGTTTATGTTGGTGGGGTAGAGGGAAATGTGGAAGTGGAAGACTTCCTAATGGATGACGAAGAGGATGAAAGGAATGTTAAGGGAGAAAATGTAGAGAGGGGTGAGGAAGAGGAAGAGGAAGATGGCAATGTCGTTGAGGGCGAAGTGGTGGAAAATGTTGATGACAGTAAAGAGGAAAGAATGACAAATGATGATGATGGGTTTGGGATGGAGAATGAGAGGGTGGAGGAAGAGAGAAGAAATATTAATCCTGTTTTAGATAGGTGGAAGAGAATGAAAAAGAAAAAGAAAACTGTTAGGAGCAGAATCCAAGATAGTGAGGGGTCATTTATGATTAACGAAGAAGTTGGAGAGCATAAGATAAATGAAGATTACAATACAAATGAGTTGTCTTCAAATGTAGATAGTGATGAGGATGTGAGTGAGAATAAGAGCCAGTTTCCAAAGTATAGAGTAGAAGATATGTTTATCTTCAGCAAGGGGAGCTGGCACAAATGCAGGGGCTGCAAGTATGCGTGAGGGGGGAAGAAGATCATTTGGAAGACTGGCTGCGCAAATTGTAGGGTCTCAAGCAAGTAGCAATTGAAATTGTAGTGTAGGCATGTGACTTTTTGTAAAGAAGTATTTAATGTACTGAATGTTCCCCACTTAAGCAGACCATTTGTAGTGGGCAAAGTTTTTTAAACCACTTCTTTGTCCTGTAGTAGTACATGCAGTGTTAATTAAAGTAGGCTGGGACCACTTTTTGTACCACTTTTTCTTATTGAATGCAATGTTCAGTTTTATTGTTCAGGGACCACTACAATGACCAGTACAATGATTTTTTATTGCTGATTTGTTATACATCACAGTCCACACTCCTCTCTTTAACTTAAATACTTCAAACACTTAAATCTGCTGCACCATCTCCATTGTTATGCCACTTTGTTCAAACGCAGCTGCTGTGTGATTCCAGAATCACTCTTTCATTTTTGTATTTTCAGTTTGGTCATGGTAAGCCTTATAATTGTAGGTTATTTATGTGCATTCAAACTTTCATGGACTGTTTTACTGCATAATTTCCCATACTAAGGTCTAATCTGGGTTCATGAAGTTTTTGTGCTATTTGAAAGCTGCAACAACTTGAAACTGATGTTTAAAACTTACAATCACTGTGCATTTGGTCATATCTTGGCCTATTCTTTACTTGATTTCTGAAGTTGATTTTTGAAGTTCAAAACAACTTTGCATCTGTGCAGCAGTTAGCCGAAACTGCTTTGCCTGGTTTTTCTAATGTAGTTTAGCATGAAAATCATTCTTGAACATCTTATATATGTGCTTCTAGTGTCTTTCTCATATTTCAAATGTTTTCCTACACTTAATTTCAATGTCCAAAGTCTATTTTGAGATAAGAGCTTAAGATTGGGTGGTAAAGTTGGCAAACAAGTTTATTTTCATGAATTAAACATGTTAAGGTAAAGAGAATTTGATTTGTAATCAACCTCTGCATTTTCACTACCCAAACCACCAATTTTAAGGCTATTGCTTTCTGAAAAAGCTGCTGAATCAGTGTTTTTTTGTGTTAATTCTGATTTGGTCCATTCTTGGTACAATGTGTTTGAGCTACTGTGACATCTATTTTGGTGCATCCACAACCACAAAGCTAAACCTACTAAGCTACCCTTTTACCAAGTGAAAAGGGGTTGTAGTTGGAACACGAAGAAGCCTCTGTACCAGTTTCATGTTATGTTATTCCAGCAGCTTGTACCAGTTTCATTTTCTGCTATTCCAGTAGCTTAAAAATGTTGATTTAGATTTTCATTTGATACCTTGCATATTTATTTCGCTAAGTGGCTTGGGAAAATGCTCTTGAAGCAATTCCAAGTTCACATTTCAAAATTGTAATAGCTTAATTACGTGCATTAGTCTAGCATAGCCTCCTCTATCATTTACATTTTGCATCTTTATTGCATTGCTTAATTGCATCTTTACTGATACAGCACCAATTATATGTTTAAACTCATTCTATTTCAAATCACAACAATAATCTTCATACAAATGCACATAACACAAACATAATGGCATAACTCAACTTCAAAGTTCTACTACATCACAACATTACCAATCTAATTACAATTTATCTTTAAAACAAACATAATACATAACATCACTGTCAATTCCCATGACAATACAAAGAAGACCAACATCATTTTGAAATTCTTCCTCTCCTGCTCTAATTTCCTCTTCAACTTATCCTTCTTCTTCCTTAGATCCAATACAGTCTTTTCCATACAAACTTCAACTTCTTCACTCTTCCTTTGTAAGCTTCCTTCAATTTCATTATGTCCTTCATCAACCCATTCAAAGTAGTTACAACTTGCATTACTCTGCAAAAGAAATTACAAATCAGTAATACAAACTTCATCACAATAAGCAAAGCATTTTTTCTCACTTACTGCCCAATTTCTACATCTATAAAATAGTCTCCCTATGTTCTTCAATGTAGTTGCCTTCAACACCAACAATTTTTTCCCACAACCACACATTTTTGAAGCTAAGTGAGAGGAGGATCCACATGTTTGGGACATTCCTGAACCAATGCTCCTTCGCGTGCAACCAATTCCTCCACTGTTAGCTTTCATTTCCCTTCGAAAGTAAATCAAGAAAGAACACTTTAGTCCCAACCCAAAACCTAATTCAAAAAATCAATCCATTTATTCACACGAAAGAGAAATATGAACTTACGTTACCAACTACACCAATGTTCAAAAACATCAAATCTAACCTTTTGCTCTTCAACCATTTTCCACCTTAAATGATGATATCGTCTTCGTTCTTCACCCTTCACAATACACTTTGAAGCAAACTTTACCAATCAACCTAATAAACCAATATTCTCACTTTACATTAAAAAATATCAACGTGACAATAGATAGGAAGCAAAGCTGTGAACACAAGTGGACAGACGTTAGCAACATCAGCTGGTTTTTAACGGTATTAGTTTTGGAGGACCAAAAATTAAGGTTTTCTTAAGGAGGAGGACTAAAATGTACCTTACTTTGAAAGAGAGACTAAAAACAAATTCGTTTGATAGTTGAGGGACTAAAAACATATTTAACCCAAATTAATATTAAAAGTTAAAGGTATATTGGGATAGATAATTAAAGAGAGATGAATTTCAGCAAGTGGTAAGACCAGTGGGTTTAAATGAGAGATGATACAGTTGACACTCTTATTTTTACCCTACACCTACACAACACCAATAAAACTTCATTTTTATTTTAAAACATAAAATACATATACTATGACGTATTTCATAGTATTTAAAATATTATATTTTAAATAAATGTTACAAACTTTTAATAAAACAAAATATAATCTCTGTTTATTTTGTTCAATCAATTGATCGAATATAAAGATAAAGATAGATCACATTATTAGGAGTCATAGTACTACAATATTTAAATAAGCAAGTAAAAGAGTTAGAAACTTATAAAAATATTAAAAAAGAAGAAGAAAATTTTCACTTATATAGAGACACTAGTTTTTATAAAATAAAATCATATTTAATTTATTTATTTATAATAATTTTTTTAATTAATAAAATAATTAAGTATCTTATGGAATTATTCTCATCTAGAATATTTTCCGGAGCCTTACAATAATAATTAAAATCATAAACTTATTATAAATTATAATTTATAAATAAATAAATAAGATTTCTATTTTAAATTGGTACATACACAAATTATTCTTGAATAGTTGAATTGAATTTGAAAGTAAAACATGATACATCACCATTTAGATGGTAATTAGTAATAACATAAATCATGTTTCGTTCGTATATGTCACATATTCCCTTCATAACTAATCACTTCTTTTACACTAGCTTTAATCCAGTACATGGCTAAATTAAATAATAATAGTAGTGCAGACGTAGGTCATGGGGAAAATAGTGAATGACATGTTTACATGCACTTTAGGCATAGGCATACCATATGAATCATATATGATAAAATTTTAATGATAATAATTAGGTTAAACTGCATTGCACCATTTTTTAGTTTACATAACAATTTAAATATGCTGTCTAAAATAACAAAACTGTAGTCTTAATATTAGACAATGGTTTAATCACAGTTTACCGATCGTAGAGTATGTAGTAATTATTGTTTAAATAAAATAATTTTTTGATTAATTCAAAAATTATATAGAGAGTTGATAAAATAGGTTAAAACTCTTAGCTAACCAGACTTATCATGACTTCAAATTGAATTGGATTAATTTTGTTTTTGTAAATTTTAATACGAATCAAAAATAGATCTTGTACATATGTCTGAATATAAAAAAATCATCACTTTTAACTTGACAGTTCAAGTCAAAATATGAGCAAAAGTTTTATCTGGGAGGGAGAGGCTCAGGTCCATAACATTTTATTTACTTTTACTTTTATCTATCATCAGTAATTTTTTCTTTTAAAATAGTTATTTAGATTATTATGATTTTATTTAGAATTATAATTTAGTTTTCGAAATGAATGAATTGTTTATTGTTTAAAATGAGAAAAATCAAATATTTAAAATAGATTTGGACTCATTAGATCTTATTTACATATTAAAAGAAATTATATTGAAAAAATAATTATAATTTTTTTCTTAATTAAGTGACTCAACTCATTTAATCTATATTTTTGTGGTTGGACAAATCAAACACAAATTTTTTGAAATTAGTTGGTCAACCGTGATAGATGAAGTGAAATGATTCATTTTAATAGTTCTAATAATACGGTTGATTATAAACACCATGATAGAAACATCAATTTTAAAATTTTGAATTAGTTTTAACAAAAATAGTACTGACTTCATTACTTCCTTAGATGACAAATTTTGCTTGAAACATATTAATTAATTAGATTTGGGTTGAGTGAAAATAATTTGTTTAAGCAAAAGTTCAATTGAAAACAACCTACTTTTTCTATCTCAACTTTGTTTGAGGAAGATACATCTCTCTTCAACGAAAATTTGTGCATAACATGATTATTTAACACAAAAACCAACTCATCTTTATAAAAAAAACTCAAATTAAGATGTTACTCTTCAACGTGCTAAATATATATACAATAATTAATTTTTGATGTATTTGTTCTAACTTTGATCAAGCAAAATTTGTATACACTTAATTTTATTATCTATTAAAATAGAAAATTCCCCTAAATGAAATAAAGTTAAAATAAAAATAGTTTCAACCTCAATAAGAAACAATTTTGTCAACAACTTAGACAAGTATTTAATTCACTCCATACAACAACAATAATAAACACTTTCCAAGAACTAAATCATGATTAATATATCACAATTATATTTTTCAAATCCCAAAAGTTAGTAATACACATAAAAATATCATTTTTGCAAAAATACATCACCGTGACTAAGTCATATCTACACAATCCAAATCTTTTAAAGTTATCAAGATTTAACTAACTTTCCTTTAAAAAATTCAACTACTTCAAGCCAAAGTTGAACAAATCTTGGTATTTAGTATACGAAGCTCAAACTACTCCATAAAAACCATGATTATCAAACTAAATATATCACTATAACTCTAAACTAGCATATATTCATATTTATTCTTTACATCCAACGTGCAAATATCTTAAACATACAAACAACTCAACATACAATCATCTTAAAACAAAAATACTAAAAAAATATATTCTAAACAAGGTTCTTATTGGTGACAAGGTTCTAATTGATAAATTATATATATTTTTTTTGTTGATATATCTGGGAAAGACTCAAATCTTAAAACAAATATCTTATAACTATAAAGAGAAAATTAAAAAAAATAGTAATTGTAAAGACTTAAAAAATTGTGTTTTATGAATGACAGTAGTTTAAAAATAGTGAAACTTGATTATTTTAATATTAAAAAGTGTTAATATAAATGAATTTGTTATAGACGAGTTTCATTATTTTAAAACACACAATCTCTTTAGAAACCACTTTTATAGATTCCCTGACTTCTCTCTATGAGTTCTTCTTCTCTATCTTTGAGTCATTTGTGACTTGTTCAGACCCCTAAGAGTTATGAGTTAAAACTTGTAGAATTGAATTGTGGACTAATAAGTTCATTTAGGGGATTTGGACTAGTGAAATTTTGAATTAAAAGTTCTTTGTTAAAATGGAAGGTTTGGAGTGTGTTGTTAAGTAATTTTTGACTTATTATAATTCCTTAAATGCTTAAATATGAGCTAGAACTTGTGGAATCCAATTATGATTTCTAAAGTGAGGTTTTTAGTTGTTTTTAAGTTGAAATCTTGTGGTAAAACAATTCAAAATGAGTTTAGGTTGGTTTATACACTTTTGAAAAGGTCCATTATAGTTTAGAATACAATCTAGGAGTGTTAGACGTTGGTAAAAATGTTTAGGATAGGTCATGGTGATTTTGAGATGCAAATTCTACAGTTTAAGTGCTGCAAAATTATGTATAGTGGCTAGGCGAGAAAGGAGGCTCACTAAACAAGTTTAGGAGAGTTTTGGCAGTGAGTTCCAGAGGCTAGGTGAGCCAAATCGCTAGGCTTGTGGAACTTGCTGTTTTGTCTCTCGCTGGGCGAGTAGAGACTGCTTGTTGGTCAAGCCTGTGTTCGTTGGGAACTATGTTTCTGGCTCTGGGCGAGTGTGTATAAGTCATTTTGAGTGTTTTAACTTCCTTTCTTTTAATGTATGATATGTGGCAAGGTTTGAAACATATGATTGAATGGTATGAGGTATGTATGAGTTCTAAGGAAAATTCTTAATGGTTGTATTAAAATGTTGTTGGTATGAATGCAGAGGGAGCTTAGTCTTGGGAGTTATTATGACACTCTAATGATCATTCATTCTCAATTAGAGAATAGTGGTACATGTGGTGAGAGTAGCTTGAGGTCTTAGTCTAGGTGCTTCCAGTATGGCCTAAGACGCGATACAAACTAACCTTGTGAGTGTGGTATGGTGAAACCCATAAGCAATGGCTCTACAGAGCAGTAGAGGCCATTGCAAGTGCATGACCCGCCATAGCTCGACATTCATACCTTATTTGAATGGGCAGGTCTAAGTTCATGGTATGCCTAGGATGTTTGTTTAATTTGGTATGAGCTATATGTATAATGAATTCTAATATATTGTGTGTGTGTATTTTTTTATATTAGCTTACCTTTGCTTTTGTGTTGTCTGCTTGTGTGTTTTGTTTTTTTTCTTTTGTAATTATCACCTTGATGGTGTGAGTTTGGGGGATGTCAAGGATAAACAAGTGCTAATGAACGGTGGAGCTAAGACATATAATAGGAAGTATGATTTTTCAGCATTTTGTTGTTTATGCAAAGTGAATTGTTAAGTTTAATTTTGTTAATTTTAGAATGTTACACTAATACTAACTTTTATAGATAAAAACTTGAATAATTAAATATTCTTATGGTTTTTAGTTGAGTGACAATATTCAAAGTCTACTTCATTTAAATCAATATATTCTTAAAACAAATTAATTTAGGCGTTTAATTCAACATAAATAAATAAATAAAATACGAAAAAGGCACCAGTTTTAGAAAAAAAATTATAATATATAAATATTTTAGTTTTAGCTAACATAATACAAAAATAAAATAATTGATATATCGAATAAATTAGTTTTTTTTAATAATTACAACTATATATAATTTTAGTTCCTTATGGTTGTAGTTTTATAATATTTTTCATTTTATAATTATTAATTATTAATATTATAGTTATATGTATATACATATAGTCATTACTTTTATTTTTATGATTTAAAACTAGTATAAAATAACTATAATTAATTTAGTACACAAATATACAGCATTAATTAGCAAAATATGCATATAATTCAAATACAAAAATTAATATTTTTGCAAATAAAATAATTACGTATAATTTATTTTTAATTTTTTATGAAAATTTTATTAAATATTCAATAAAATTATAAAAATTTACAAATAGAAAATAAATTATGAGCGTCTAATAAATTTTGAATATTTATAACAGAGAAAAATGTTAAAGAAGTAAATTGTTAAATAAAAATAAAATAAATATATTTATCTTATTTTATATTAAATAGTCAAAATATTACTTAATTAAAATTAAATCATAATAAGAAGTTATTTTTTTCATTAACTAATTTTAGTATAACTATTTCAAAACTAATTTTTATATTATAATTTATTATAATAAAAACTAAGTTTTATTAATTCATTTACTAAAATATTCATTAATATTATTGACATATTTTTAATGTTTTATTTTAAATTACCAATGGATTTATTAATATTACCGGGGTTTTGTTTTTTATTTTAGTTAATTTACTAATGAAATATATAATATTATTACCAACGAGTTCTTGTAATATATTCACCGATTTTCCATTAGAAAAATCTGTCATTAATGCATTTAAGCTTTTACCTATTACTAAAATTATCAATAGAGATGTCCGTATAAATGTTTCTCACACAATTATATAGCGATAAATTTCTATCAATAATTTTTTTCCTTTCATATATTTTTTATAATAATTATAATTTCTCTATATTTTATGAAAAATAACTTTTATTATAGATTTGATGTAATTTTTGTAAGAACCTGAAAAATAAGTAGAAAGTTAATGGATAATTAAGTTAGTAAAACCAGAAACTTTGCATTTAAAAGTTCATTTTCAGACATCCTGGTTCATTAACCCAACTCCATTATCTCTCTAAAAAAAACTGAACTCTTCTTTTTCTCTGTCTTCTCTCTACAACATCTCTTCCTTTTCTCTTCCATTTATCTTCACTGAACCAGTCGATTTCCGTTTAGGTGGCGCTCAAATGTCCGCGACCTAAAGGGCTTCAAAACCATCCGATTAGTTTTGGGTTCTAAGCTGGTAAGTCCCTCCATGCAACCTCTTCTTTGTTCTTGAACCTAACACATGCAATCTCTACTGGTTGCATGTAACTAGAAGCGTACTTCTTCCTGTTACTATCAAACTTAGATCTAAAGAGCTGTTCTATTACCCATTGGGTGGTTTGTAGGGTTTGGTTGAGTTCTTGCTGAGTCAGGCACTGTTGAATCAAGTTGTGAGCTTAGCTGTGAAACCCTAAGGTAAGGGGAGCTAGATATTGTTTTCAATTTACTTGCAGTATTTGTATGTATGTTAAATTCCTTAATGGGTGTGCTGTTTGGTTTGCTTGTTTAAGCTCTAAAGTAAGTGGGTCATACATGTATGAAATTGTAGCGTGAGGTCTGTAAACTGAATTCATTGAATCTAGATGCTGTAATTGGGCGTGTTGGAAGTGCTTGGAGTGGTAAATCTGTTATAGCTTGAATGAAATGGAAAGTTAAGTGAAATTATGGTGTTTTAGGGCAAATTGGGGGAAGTGAGGTAGTGATTTTGGGCATTTGGGGCCTAAAGCTCAATTGGGCTGTTGGGGCAGTCTTAGCTAGTGTATTGTGACTTGTTTGAGTCACTAAATTGATCAAAATAGGTGCAAAGCAGTAGGATTGGATTTTGGATCCCTAAGTTGGGAAAATTGGTGTTTTAGAGTTGAAATTGAGTCTTAATCACTTTAGAATGGTAGTAGGAATGTTTAGAATCATTTAGATAAGTTTAATTAAGTATAAAACAAGAATTAAGGGTGTTAGAAGTTAGTAAAAATGGTTAGGAATGATTATGTTAGGTGTTGTTCATAATTCTGCAAAAATTCTGCTTGCAGAATTATGCAGTTTCACCAAAAGTGAACTGATAACCGTTCGGCCATGCGATGTTGAGCGTTCGGTCTCTTAAGTAGCGTTTGGTCTCTTAGGTAGCGTTTGGTCTCTTAAGTAGCGTTCGGTCTCTTAGGTAGCGTTTGGTCTCTTAAGTAGCGTTCGGTCTCTTAGGTAGCGTTCGATCTCTTAAGTAGCGCTCGGTCTTAGGTAGCGTTCGGTCTTGGTAGCACTCGGTCTCTTAAGTAGCGTTCGGTCGTAGTAGCATTCGGTCTCTCTTAGTGGTCGGTCCTAAATAGTGTTTGGCCACTTCTTCAGTCTTACCTTTTATGGACCGTTCAGTCCTGTCCTTTGGGAAGTGAGATATCGTTCGATCTCCACCATTCACAGGGTGTTCGGTCTTGCTCATTATGTGTTGTTGTTTTCCGTTCGGCCTATATTCATATTTATTCCAATATGCTATTTTACTTAATTATTCCAGTTGCTTTAAGGGCTTATGTGTGCATTATCATGTTTGTGTTAAAGTGAAAAGTATCAGTATTGGACGTAATTCCATGATCCTCAAGGGGGGATACATGGTGGTGCCCTTTTAGTGTTTAGAATGATTTGCATGGTAGCTCAGTCTTGGGGGTTATCCTGAAACTACAATGGTCAATCATTCTCAAGTAGAGAGGATTGAATCATGTCGTGAGTAGTAGCAGGAGGTCCTAGTCTTGGGTGCTTCCAGTATGGCCTAAGGTGAGTGATAACGGACTAACCTTGTGAGTGTGGTAGGGTGAAACCCATTGGCAATGGCTTTGCAAAGAAGTAGAGACCACCACAAGTGCATGACCCGTCATAGCTCGGCAATCATTCTAAGTCCGGACGAGTCAAGTTTAAAGTGCAACAAGTCATGTTTGTATAGTCTAGTATATATGTCTTTATTTGCATATTGGGTGTGAATGTTATAACATGATTTTTATATCTAGCTCACCCTTCTGTGTTTGTGTTTTGCTTGGGTATGTTTTTCTTTTGCAATGATCATCTACTTGGATGTGAGCAGAGGCGGATAAGGTGCCTCTGGAACAGGCTTTGGAGGAAGATGATGTTGTTGTTTAGTCTAATTAGGACTCTAAGTGGTCCCTTATCTTTTGAAATACTCTATTACATTTAAGTTTTAAATTATGACTCAATCTGGGATGATTGTAATCTTAACAACTTTATTTACAGTTTACTCTAACTATTCTCTTATATTAAAATATAGACTTACTATATTACATGCTCGTATATAATATGGGAATGTTACAATTTTTCATATTTTTTTTAATAAATTTTTATATAATAATAAATTTTGAAGGTATAGGATAGTTGAAACGTCAAATTCTTTATTATGTCTAAAATCTTTGAATAATGAATATAGAAACTCAAATCTAAATCTAGTTTAATTTAGGAGAACTGTTGTTATTATTATTTTATTCCTAAAATACACTATATGTTAATCTTAAACTATTTTTTCTTTACAATTATGCATTTTTAAATATTTTAAATTAAATTTGGGGAAAGACAACTAATGAATTATGGTTGTCATGAAACGTAGGGTGTGTAAAACAATTTTATACTATGATTAGTATTATAATATTTTATAACCTGAACGTTATAAAAATACTTTATTTAAAATAAATTTTATGAGTAATATGAGAGAGGATTTGTTAAGTTTTGTTATTTGCAGTTAGTTTGTGGGGATTGTGGTGAATGCATTAATTGGGTGTTGGTGGGGACCTTTTAGTGGCTCTCTTCTTCAGTTGTAAATTCCATATATTCTGGGACCATATTTTGATAATTGCAATCATTTCTTCTGCAAGATGCAATTGCATAATTAGTCTGCCAACTCATATAACTCTACCATTGTTTCTCCATAAAAATTCTATCCTATTTTTTTTTAATTATTACACATACATGCTCTTAGTAAGGAACAACAATACAAAAGAAAAAAAAATCTTTTTAAAAAAAAATAGGTTTTAGGGAGAAACAAAAAGTACACAAATATATGAAAAACATAAAACCGAAAATAAATGTCACATGTAGGAATGTTCGTCGTATCATGTTATGTCTCATTAGTTATATTTTAAATTAATTTAAATAAGTTTATTGTAGCTTGATTTATAAATTTATTTAAAATCTCAAATTAATTTTTCTACACATTATATTATTTTTCAATTAAGTTATAGTACTTAAAAATTATATTTTTCAATAAAAATTATCAAGATTGTGACCCAATTTATGTAACTGAGTACAACTAAAGAAACAAATTAAACTGTATTAAGTTTAACATAAAAGAAAATCAGAAATGAAAACATAACCCAAACAATATTTTACATTGGATTGAGTGATGGATTTACTGTTACTAAAAAATTGATTGTAGATAATGGAAATAGATAATATATGTTTGTGATAAATTTAAATCTTAGGTGAACATGAAATAACTAAAACCAAATGCATAATTTTTCCACAATTTATAATTGTTAAAACTGTAAATAAGCTTGAATATGTTTTTAGTGAGATGTCGAATAGGTAAGTTTTGATTTTGGCATTTATATATATTTTTAAATTAAAATTAATTGCTTTTGTGTTAAAAATAACATAGTCATCTTAAGTGATAAATATTATTGCTTTAATATAATGTGTGTGTATATTATCTAGAAAAATTCTTAAAATTTATAAAATAAATATAATAATTATTTGTTTTGAAATAAATATTGGGAATAAAAATAGTAATTTGAAACTTTGAAGCAACAAAAAATTAAAGAAAATTACTTTATAACAAGTAAAACTAAAATTAATATATTTTATTAGGAGTTTTATTTTAAATTCAATAGACGAGAAACCAAAGAAAGAAAGTTTTTAACCAAAATCAACACTTTGATATATTTTAAACCAATGAATCATTGCACTTTATTTTCAAAACAGTTTAACTTTCAAAAAGTTTAACCATCACTGACCGTCAGTTTTTTTTCTTTAATAATATACTCTCTTAAATGAAAAAAAAATTATAAAGAAAAAATTAAAATAAAAAACCATTTATAACTTGTCATAACTAATAAGTATAATTAGTATTCTTAATTTCCAAAATAGTGTCAGCAACAAGTATTTAGTTATCTTAATTCAACCCATTTGATTAGTAAATAAATAAAACATTTAAAAAATTATAATAACAATAATTAGTTATACATATTATAGTAATTATAAAAATTGTGACATCCCAGATATTACAATTTATCATGAATTGTTAAAATGAAATATTAAAAAAATAATAAAATAAAGTAAATTGTCTAAAAAGAATGTATATAATATTAATATAATTATATGAAAAAGTAAATAAATATTAATAAATATACATAAAAAAAACTTAGAGTTCTTGTAAACTTTTATATAGGATAACTTTAAAGATTATTCCATATTATCACTTTTCACCGTAGATATATAGTTATCTAACTTCTCATCTACTTATACAATGTAGTGGTCGTAAAATAGACAAACATAGTCCACACAAAACATGATAAGTCAGTGTGAAAAAAAAATTATTTTAAGACAATTAAATCATATTAAATATAAGTTAAGCATAGATTAAATACAATAAATCATATATATAATAGTTGAAACTAGACTCAATTATCCATATACATACTCTTGACAGAGGAATTTACTGGAGGTGTGCACCTTTTGTAGTTTCTAGGATCTACAGAATCATAGCCTCAATGGGTTATCATATGACCACACACAAGATTTATCCCCTTTAAGCCTAGGACTAGGCAAAATTCATAGACTACAACATTCTATTACTCTTCATTACATAACATATTCTACTTTATTTGAGTGTTAATAGTTATTAAAGCATCATAATACTCCTTTACTGATCTCATATGTCAATGCATACATAAAGTTATCACCATAAAGAATTTTTTCTTGAAATTTCTTCAAAATCATCACCATATATGTCTACAACCATATCATCTCCTTAATTAATAATAAACAACATTATAAACATAATTAGTTCTATTACAAATCTATCTGAAACAGTAAAAGAATAAAACAAATCCAATTATACAAACTGACACTTAAATGTGGCACTTAGCGCCAAACCTTTCGCAAAGAGTGACACTCAGTGACAATATTGAATCTCAACACCATTCTTCTCGCAAAAGTTTACGGTCAGCGACACTTTCTGTCACCTAACGTCCTAGAGCTAAAATTCTCCAGACCTACAATACAAAAATAACATTCAACGATGTCCTACTGTTGCTCATTGCCAAAATATTTGCAAAAAGTCGAACTCAATAGTATAGTCTGTGCTTAGTGTCCTAGAACTAAAGTACTCCCAGACTTGCAACACAAATTGGTGCCCAACACCACTCTGATACCGCTCAACACCGTATCAGTTAACAACAAATAATTTTCTGATTTTAAGTGAACTTTGATACGATGAATTGCTCAAATTGGTACTTTTTTCTCACTGCATTGGTTCAAAACATTTTTAGACATGAAAACTTGTATCAATTTTCTAAATTGCTCAAATTCTAAATTCTCTTAGTCACACACACCCAAGAACAAATCATGAACCAATAATGCAAACCATGCAAACTAAAACCACCATACTCACACAAATTAAATTCATAAAAACAACTGAAAGTCATACTCAACATAAAATCATCTATCAACATGCATTTGTCAATTTAGCAAGAACATTATAAAGCAAGTCAAGACTAGCTTCTTTTATTTGATCATACAACTCACAAGACCCCAACCAATGAAACTCCTCAAGCTTGTAGATGCTCCATTTATACATAGAAACATCACAAGAATGTTCATGATATACCGTTAGGATTATTGATTAACAAATACTCATATAGATGACTAAAAAGATACATGCAAATAGAAGAATACTCATATGTAACAAATAACATGAAGATTAAACAAAAAACTAAAACTCAACTTAATGAAGAAACTAATAAGTCCAAATTGAAAAATTCATCGCTAGAATCACTCTTATAATTTTATTTTTTCAATCAAATGAGCAGAGAACAAAAATTCTTAAAAACAAGTCACAAAACTCTAAATAAATAATTTTTTAAAAAATATATATTTTTGAATAATAAAATTTGTTTATAATAAAACTATTTATATTAAAATAAATTAATATTAAAATAATTAAGTCATTGTTTTTAAGTCACTACAAAATGATATTTTTAAATCTTTACAAAAATCATTAAATTATAATAAATTTGTAATTTATTACGCATTCAAACATATTTTATCACAGTAATAAATAATTATAATTAAGTATTTTATAAGATATTTAAGAATTCATTAATGATAAATATATAATAAATATTTAATATTGTCTGCATTGAAAAAATAAACAGATATATGAATAAAAATAAAACCATACTTCAAAAAGGACAAGAAAGAAACTAAAAAATAAAATTCATGTAAGGTTTAATAAGTTAAGGATAAGGCCTCTTAAATTTACAAGTGAAACTCATCTTGTCTGGAGAGAGAATCGCTTAATTTTTCATTGGAAATTAAGAAAAAAAATGAAGTCTGATATTTGGATATGTAATATATTAAGCATTGAGAAAATGAATTTGAACGCTTGTAATGATTTTATAGAAAGTAAGATTATTGCTTTGTTGAAAAACATATCCATAATCTTAAAAAAATCTTAAAACTTAGGAACAATTCATCTGTATCTCATCTTTCTGATGTTATTACTGTCTTTCTCTGTCTTCTGTCTGTGCAATTAATAAATTCACACAGCACACAACACCTCCTCCCTCCCTCTTTCTTAACTTCATCACTTCATTCCCCTTCCCTTCTCTCATCATCCTTACCAAGAAAGGTGATCAATGTATTTCCACCATTTCCGTTTCTTTTCCCACTTTTTCAACCATTCAAATTTTCTTTTCTCCTAATTGCTTTCATCTAACACTTTATTGTATCTACTCTATCAACTTCTTTTGGAGAAAAAACCACCAATGCAGATGCAGGATCTGCATGTTCACTTTCTATGCCTTCACACACTTCAATTCAACTTAACTTAGACAATCATAAAGAAAAATCATTTTTTTCCTTTGTTTTTTTACTTTACTTTATGTCTTTGATTCCTAGTTCTGAACTGGCCTAGCTTGCAGCAATTTCTGCTGTTATTGTAGATATTATTGTTATGAATTCTATAATAATGGGGTGATTTGGTCCTTGTTGAATTGTTCACTCAGTCATTTCTCGGTCTCCTATTGCGACATTTGCTGTTTTCTTTTGCTTGTTATTATGATAATAACGTAAGGTTTACTTGATTGTTCTCTCTGTGATTCTTGGTTGACGAGATCATGTCATACCTTTCTTTCGTCCTTTTCTGCTTTTACGTTATTCACTTTATCTCTTGTATTTCTCTGCTGAGGCAAACCAGAGTTTGTTTGTACTGCTTTACTCTCTCTCTTTCTCTCTCTAAACTTTCGTTTACCAAGTTTTCTGTTCTACACCTGGTTGCAGAGGAGAAACCGGAAAAAGGCTTGGAAAAAATCAGAGTTTGTAACTACACGCTTTTGGTCATGGACAGTTATTACCATTCAGCTGTTGATCTCATTCGGGTTAGTTAATCAAGTATGTTTTGGCTAATTCTATACTCGTGTTTTTCCCATTTCTTCATTTTACTGTGAGATGTTCCTCACTGCTTTGAGGAAAATTGAATAAAATATCAAAAGGGTGTTTTAGTTTTCAATTGGAAATTCCATATATACTTGATCCTTAATTCTATAAAGATACAAATTTGGGAAAATGTAGAGATTTTGGTGCTTTCCTTACCCGTTTGAATTTTGAAGATAGATTAGAGAAGAAAGGACGCGTCTGGTGTGTTCACTGTCTTTTGTTTACTTCAATTTCTCTCTATTCACGGTTTCTTAATTTCAATCTCAATTTCGATGACTTCAATGTGAAATCCTGACGAAACACAAATGTCCGGACAGAATTTTAGTATATTCAATTACCTGTTCACATGTTAGGAGTTTTATATGCTTATTTGTTCGGTTATGTTATGTGATTCTTTCCTTCTTTCTGTTTTTTAATTCTTTACTGTAACAAGGGCGTGATTCTTTCAGATCATATATTAACTATAAAATTCATTTGTCTTCTTATGTTCAGCTGGTTTCACCATCCATTTGTTTAGCTTCCGGCAAGTTGTGCTTTTGACCAAGTACCAAAGACCTCCGTTTTCAACTTCAAGGTGTAGATTGTCCAACACTTCTACATGTTAGAGAATCTTTGGAGTCAGGATTGTTTACTCAATTGACTAAAGTTAGAATCTGAGTTTGATACGAGATCTATAGTGAAAAGGGAAAGAACTTGGCCTTATTTTCACCTGATGCCTTCATTCTGGAACTGAGCAAATGGGTTGCTGTGTCTCAACAAGTAGTCAGAGTGCTCGTAGCAGCAGGAGCACTGGAGACACAAACGTTCAGACGTGTCTAGAAATAGGATTCTGTGGTCAAAAGAGTGCAAGGAGAACATTCTCTGACCATGTTATCTCTCTGCACCAGTTACCATCTTTACCCAACAGAATTTTCACCAATGGAAAGAGCAGGTCTTCTTGCATATTTACACAGCAGGGTCGTAAGGGGATTAATCAGGACGCCATGATTGTATGGGAAGTAAGTATGTTCATCTTGTAGTGTTGAGCTTGTATTATTCTCGTTGAATGAAGGAGGATCTAGTTAATTTAAGAAGTTGACACTCTTGGTTTGGCCCTTTTGTTTCTGTAGGATTTCATTTCAGAAGATGTGACCTTTTGTGGTGTCTTTGATGGCCACGGTCCACACGGTCACCTTGTTGCACGCAAAGTCCGGGAAGCCTTGCCACTCAAATTGCTTTCATTTTTGCATTCCTCGGAATCAGGACAAAATGATTCAGGTAAAACTTGTTTCAGAGGCAGCACGAAGCCTGAAAGTGGAGAGTCTGAGAAAGATGTTGCTGCTGAAGATAAACTGAATTCTATGTGGAGAGAAGCTTTCATGAAGGCATACAAGGCTATGGATAAAGAGCTGAGGTCTCATCCAAATTTGGACTGCTTCTGTAGTGGGAGCACAGCTGTCACTGTAGTGAAACAGGTATATCAACTAGCAGTATCTATCCTCAAGTTCCTTTTTCATTTTGCACATCTTTTACTTTCCTCATTTTCCAGGGTTCAAATTTGTTCATGGGCAATATTGGGGATTCCCGAGCAATCATGGGATCCAAGGACATCAATGATGTCATGGTGGCAATTCAGTTGACCGTTGATTTGAAGCCTGATTTGCCAAGTGTGTTATATTATATACCTTGATCATTCATCCTATCTATTTCCAATCTGTGTTTTTGTTGAATGTAAACATTTTCAATTTTCTTGTAGGAGAAGCAGAAAGAATCAAACGATGCAAGGGTAGGGTATTTGCATTACAAGATGAGCCAGAAGTTCATAGGGTATGGTTACCTTTTGATGATGCACCAGGATTAGCAATGGCTCGAGCATTTGGAGATTTTTGCTTGAAGGAATACGGTGTGATTTCTATACCTGAATTTTCTTATCGGTTACTAACAGACAAAGATCAGTTCATTGTTCTTGCCTCAGATGGGGTAAGAATTTTCAATCTCATGTTCAGTTTTATTTCTTTATTATCTTTTCATACTATAAATAAAATTGTTTCAAGTGAAGTTAATCACAACTGAAAATATGTTGCAAGTTTGCAACTTTTTCAAATGGCATTGCTGTTCCTTGTTTAGGTCTGTGTGAAAGGCACCAGAATTGTTTAAACTATGTAAAACCTATTTTTTTTCTCTACACATACTGATTCTATCCTTGGTAAACAGGAAAAACATGTAGCTATTAAGATAATTAAACATCCAGCAGTGGCATTGTAAGTCTAATATAATAGAAGTGAACTGCATTGTGCAAGATATGGTGATAAAAAAGAGGCTTATAGTACCTTGTCACTTTTTATGAGGATACAATATGCATTGTTGAAGTGGAGTTTGCACAGTCCGCAAAATAGTCCATCCCACCATGTGTATACAATAACACTTTCACCACTGGACAAAATTGTACTGATTGCATTGTTGGATATTGTTAGAGCACTATATCATTGATTCCCTGCTTTCCTGTGTATATTGACTTTTCTACAATAGTTAACTTTAGAGCTTCTGGTTTTGCTTTATTTTGATGCTACTATCCACCTTAGAGAAAATTAGTGCTAGCTTTGAAAACTCAAATATTTTGCTGAGTCGTGAGACCTATATTTGATTGTTTTGTGTAGATCTGGGATGTTTTGAGCAACGAAGAGGTAGTTGAGATTGTATCTTCAGCACCAAGTCGATCATCAGCAGCAAGAATTCTGGTGGATTCGGCGGCTCGAGAGTGGAAACTTAAGTATCCTACTTCAAAAGTGGATGACTGTGCTGTTGTGTGCCTGTTTCTGGATGGAAAAATGGATTCAGAATCTGACTGTGAGGAGCAATGCTTCTCTTCTGCTATCATGCAGAGCAACCATTCAGGCAATCTGGTTGAGACAGATGATGGACAAAAGTATGAGCCAACTTTGCAAAGGAACTTTACAGTGAGATCCTCAGAAGAAAATGGGAGGTATGGAGGAAGAGGAGGAGTATCTGTTGATGTTGTTGAAGATGGAAACTCACTGGTTCCATCAGGGCCTGAAGATCAAAACTGGTTAGGTTTGGAGGGTGTGACCCGAGTAAACTCACTGGTTCAACTTCCTAGATTTTCTGAGGAAAAGCCAAACTGTTGAGTTATTTTGGTTTGGTGGGTTTGTAATATACATGTTACTACTCATTGAATTCAACAAAGAAATTCTCTCTATGGTTAGTAAGAAAATTTGATGCTTAATTAAGGCCACCAAAAAAATTACTAAATATAAAAAATGAATGCCGGAGTACAGAAGCCAGCAAGGGTGGGTTGAAAGTGACATTCCTATTTTGTACACAAATGAAATCTGTGGAAATTTGACGACCAGGGCTAAAAAAGTATGCTTTATAGTTCATCCTTAGTTTATTTTTCAAACTCAAGCTTGGGTATGTTTAGAGGTTCATTCAAAACTTGTTACTTTTCTCGTATTTTTAAAAACTACTTCGGATATGTTTAGAGGTTTATGATTTATCTATATTTACTTTTAAGGCATAAACATTTATTAAGGATGAGAAATAATGTGGATATTGATGTAATCTAATAAGTTTTAACAAGAGATTTCTACTTTATTATGAGAATGAATAATATCTAAATTTTTTTATTGAATAGGGGATGGGATATATATATATATATATATATATATATATATATATATATATATATATATATATATATATATATATATTTCTTGTCACAATATTTATTTTTATATTCGTTTAAATTATTAAAATATTCATAATTTATTAACTAATTTACAAAATTTATATTTTCACAAACTTTTTCTTAGACATGTTTTGTGTCCACAAAGTTCACTTGTATATGGAGAAACTTTATTTCTTATACCACAACCAACCTTGACTATTTCTATTCATTTTAATATTTATTTATTATTATTTTTTTTACATTGAAATGTTTTATTCTCAATTTCAAATTTCATCGCATAAACCATTTACAAGGTAGTATGAAAAAATAATTTTTTATTTTATTTTCTTTTATCTTTAATTTAATTTCATTTGAAAAAGTTTTGTCAGCTAAAACAATTTGTATTTTCTCTTAACGGGTTGACTAGTTCAATATTAGAATTTTTTTTAAATCTTTAAAGTATTTTCCACCTTATCATGCACGTAATTATATATATATATATATATATATATATATATATATATATATATAGAATTTCATTTAGTACTTATCAAATCATTTTTAGGGTACATATTTAATATTTTTGTTTCATTTTAGTATTATTATTTTTTTGTTTATTTTTATCACCTAGAATACTGTTTTGATCATTTATTTTATATAATTATTTTTATTTTTTAATTTATTCTCATAAATATAATTTTCACATTACAATTTGTATAAAGACGATTTATTTACTATAATATAAAAAATTTATCTTAGTATGATTTTGATAAAGTGGTGTATTATAATCTTTATTAATGTATAAAAACAATTATTTCTTTATAATTTAGAGAAAAAAAAGAAATATTTGAAATAATTTTAAAGGATAAATATATTTTTAATTCCTAAGTTTAAATGTAAAATATAATGTTTCTATGAGTAAATTTTTGTCTCCAAACTTTAAAGGTGTTTAAGGCTAATATTTGAATTAGAACTTGTCAAAATGACATAAACAATTCAAATGAGATTCACACGTAAAAAAAATTAATATTATTGAATTAGTGAGAATATATTTATTTATTTTTAAAATTTGGAAATCAAATTGTATCAAAGTTTAAGAATCAAATTGTGTCAAAGTTTAGGACATGAACGAATTCTAATTTCGTATGAAATTTAGGGATTAAAAATATATTTAACTCTATTTTTAAACTTAAATATTTGTTTCTTTTTATAATTTAAAAAATATATGTTTCTATCAGCTTTTTTTTATTAATGTTTGTAAAATGAATAAATGTTTTGATTGTCATGAAATATTATTTATGTAAAATTGTATAATACTATATATTTGAAAATTTATATTATTGAATTTTTTTTCTAAATATGTGACATTGAAGTAAGGATAATATTTTTTTTTTCTAAATATGTTGTTATCCTATTTATTATAAGTTTTATTTTGTATGAGGATTATTTTAATATATTTCAATAAATTTTACATATAATATTTGTAAAATAGTTTAAAATATATATGAACATAATTTATTTTACCTTTTTAAGTTATTGAAATATTTTATATACACAATGAGCAATATTTTTATGAAAATAAGAAAGATAAAAAGGGTGGTCACCCACATTAAATGGTTATGTATGTCATGTATCGTCTTATATTTTGTATGAGAAGGGCATTTAAAATAAGAAATGTTACAAGATTCGCTTATGTTATATATTAAAATTAAAATTAAAATTTCAAATTAATTTTCATGTTCAAATTAAATTAGAGTATGGATGAAGTAGTTATATATTAAAATTCAAATTATCTAGTTTTTAAAATTAATCAGTTATAAAAATGAAGATGATAGGTGCATCTTCATCTCATCCCTGTTCTTATATTTATTTTTGTTTAAATTAATAAAACACTCTTAATTTATTTAACCTAAAATCTATTTTCAGTTAGTTTTATTTCATTTGACTAATCCTTCTTTCATATAGAGTTTTCCTTCTCTCTCCATAGTTCAAGTAATATGATTCAAATTATCTAGTTTTTAAAATTCATTATTTTCGTTGGTCTTTAGTTTTATATTTTATTTGACATAGATTTTAAATTAGACTAGTATGTAATTAGAATTCATTCATGTCAACTATGCACACCATAACCAAAGAATTTCCATTACCAATTAAGACTTGAAATCCACTATTGGGTTCAATGGCTAACTTCAAGCAATGGGCAAGTCGTGGTTGTAAGAAGTTATCCGAACTCTCACTATCCAGTAGTACTTGAACCGTGACCCTATTGATAGTACCCTGAAATCGCATAGTACCAATGCTAAAGACTCCTTTAAGAGCATTAAAAGAAAGGTGATGCTCCTGGTCCAGTGATTGCATGTTAGAATGATTAACAACATTGGGTGGTTCAGGTTCCAATGTAGAGTCTACCTCTTCCTCTAATTGTAAGAACAAATATTGTTTGTTGGGACATCTATGGGGCGAGGTGAAAATTTCTCATCACATGTGAAACACAATCCTTTCTCTCGACGCAATTGCATTTCGGCTGCAGAAATTTTTTTGACATTGGCAAACTTACTAGATTGGGAATTAGGCTGGTTTATAGTGTTTAGGTTGGGTAAGAAGGGTGGTAAGATGGTAGGTTTGGTTGTTTGGGCTAACGAGGATGGTGGGTATTTTGGGTAAGGAAGGTGTAAGGTAAGTTTTTGTTTTGGCTGGTATTTCTCTTCGAATAGCTTTGCCAATGAAACCGCTTGTATCAATGATATGGGATTTTGAGCAATAACATCATAATGGATGTCAATCTTGAGCCCACTAATGAAACAATCAAGTAAAGCATCTACAGTAATGCCCTGAACCCGATTAGCCAAGGCTATAAATTCTCGGTAATATTCTTGAACGGACCCTGTTTGCATCAACTTAAAAACAGTAGATCGAGGACACTCATAAGGTGAAGGGCCAAATTCCAATTCCAAGGATCTAGTGAAACTAATCCAAGATTGAAATGGAGTGGTCTTAGCTAGCATTTGGAACCAAGGAATCACATATGTGATAATGCTAATTTTTAC
This sequence comes from Vigna angularis, assembly GCF_016808095.1. Lineage (NCBI taxonomy): Eukaryota > Viridiplantae > Streptophyta > Magnoliopsida > Fabales > Fabaceae > Vigna > Vigna angularis. Next base: position 8,268,638 of record NC_068980.1, on the reverse strand, counting down.
CATTATCTAAGCATCATTTTAGTAGCAAAATCAACTCCTTTCTAACTTGTAACTTGCTTAATCCTCTTCTTTTGTCTTTTTTTCTAAATAAATGTGTTTTAGGCTACATTGATGTAACTTCATCACTAATCCCATTATTTTGTAGCTAAAACTATGCTTGGAAGAATCTCCAACAATGTAGAGAACCGAATTAACTCAGAAACGCGAAGAGCTTCGAGTCTTTGGTTCTTTGGAGGCGCGATTTTACTACTGGAGCTCATCGAGATCGTGAGGAGCTTGTGGGAACATCTCCTTCTCTTCCTTTGGGTCTCCTTCTTCTTCCATCCACCATGTTTGTAAGCTTTAGGGTTCTCCATGGAAGTGGAGAACAAGATTCATCTTATTAGGGATTATTGTAGCCTATGAATTCTTGTGTAATGTATGATTGATTTGATTATATATATGTCTTTTCTATCAATTGCTAGTATTCTTGTTTCCAATCTTAAAGCTTGCATGTAATGGGAATGTTCATGACTTGAATTTGGAGTTTCATGGATTATGGGGACGTAAGGTGGAACCTTGAACTGAAACAAGAGTCCTTGTGGTCATTGATTTTAGGGATGGAAGATGATTCACATGTTGTCTTAAGATCCTAGCTCTTTAATGCGGGTTTGCTTGTTAGATTTTCCAATGGATTGAAGTTTAATAGGGAAAACCTAGGCTTTTCCATCTAAGGGATTAAGGCTAGAGTGTTCTTGTGGATTGACTTTAGTAAATTGATGGAGAGGAGATGAAATTGGGTAAGCATAAGAGTGAAATAGGTGAAAACTAACCTTAGCAATGTCATTTTATACCATTTCTAGTCTTCTCCATATCTAAGTGCCTTTAATGACCAAAGTCCAACCATTGTATATTTGTGAATTTATCTCTTTGGAGATGCTTGTAAATGAATGTTGTACTATTGAGTCTGGATGAGTTGTTAATCGCACAATTCTTTAGTATTACGAGTCTCTTGGGAAAACGATACTTGATCTTACCATGGTTTATTACTTGAAACGATTCAGTGAACTTACAGCACTATAAGCTGCCCCAAATTCTCCCTTCCTTGAAGATACTCCAAGTGCTAAGAAGAAAGGGAGAAGCAAAAGAGAAAGAGTAGTCACCACCACCCTTTGATGAGAGACAAAGAACTCAAGCCTAGCAAGCCAAAGTTGATCAAGAGGATTAAGTATTTAAAGATGTCAAGGTAGTGGAAGTGCTAAGATGAAGAATTTTAAGATATGAGAGTTGATTTAGTGGCTATAAAGTGATTCAAGAGGAGTTAGTGAAAGGAGCACACCAACAACAACATTTGTACTTCATTGAGTAATTCATCAAGCTAATGACGTTAAACAAGCACTTTTGGGAGGCAACCCAATTTTCTTACCCTTTGTAATTGTGGTTGTGTGGTTTTTGTGTCATGTGCATTAGTAACTTATGTTTTGTATGTTTGTGTTTTGTTGCATTTTTGTGATTTTTGAGTTGTAATGTTGTTTTTGTGGTTTGTATAAGTGTATTATGTTAGTTTTAGCTTGTTTGGTGTGTGAGTGCATTAAATGAAGGTCTGGAACCAAAAATCACATAGTGAGTAGCCAATTTCGCAAAAAATCAACATTATGCAGAAATCTGATATGGCGCTTGAGCCCCCTTTGCTGAGGGGGCCCAAGCGCGCGCAACACATTGGCTCTCCTGGTCGAGTGGCGCTCAAGCTCCCATTGCACAGGGGGGCCCAAGCCCCAAAAACTAGTTCTGCACCTAATTTTTGTTTTTTATTCTGAACTTTCCCTTGCTTTGTACTCTTTCACACACTTCTTTTGATGTGTTTTTAAACCTTTTTGTGTTGTTGTACCTTTGGGAAGCTTAATTCTAAGACTTCCCTCTATGTTCATGTACTTTTGTCTTTGTTTGTTTTGGTTTTGATTATTTTGCTTCTTTGCTTTCTTTTGCACATTTCTTTTAGTATGTTTGTGGACCTTTCTCTTCAATTGTTGACTATGAGATACTAATTTTACTTTGAGTTTTCTTATTACAGGATAATATTTTCCTTAGGAATTAAAGAGTTCAAAACCACCATTGGTGAACCTTTGAGGCATGCGTGAGCTAAGCAACCATATGACTTGAAGATTTTGCTGCTCGTGTAGCATGGCCCCGGGGCCAGGCCCCTACTGATGGAGGGAGGTGGAGCAGTTGCAGAGCATAAACTATTGGGACGAAGAAGATATTTCAGATGAAAGTGAAGCTAGTGTTATATAGTTGTGAAGCTGCAAAGTGTCCAACTTGATCGGTTTTTCAGTTTTAATTTCAAGTTTTATTTGCTTTCAGTTTTTAAATTTGGATTTCCTTTTTACTTGCCTAGTGGATAATTTTTGTGCAATTGGTTTGGTGATTTGAGTGAATCATATGTTATGCTTAAATTGAATGCAAATCTCTTGTGCTTTTTCTTTATCCATGAGAATTATTTTGAAAATCTGATTGAGATTATGTGGTTGAACTTGTTGAACATAGATTGTGGTTGCTTGTATCTGTTTAGATAGATGCTTGGTTTTAATTGTGATCAATATTCTTGGCATGATGTTTATCAAATTTTGGAACCCTGAGTAAACTTGTGAGATGTTGTGCCTCAGAGTTTATTGCTGAATGCTATTACTTTGGAATCACAGTTGATTTTGCCTAAATTTCTCTATTTGAACTATTTGCTTGCTTGTTACAAATGATCAAGACCATATTGTTTTTCAACCTCTTCTACATTTTTGAGCCTAAAAGCCAATGTTAAACCTTTGAACCTTAGAAAGAAAACTTTCTCATTTCTGAAACCTTAAGCTTATTGCAAATCCTTAACCTCCTTACCTTGAGTTGAGATGAACATATATGTTAGGATGAGGAGAATGGTTTAAGTTTGGAGGAGTTCTTATTATCAAAAGAGAGCATTGAGAAAACAATAAGTTGAGTTAAAAAGAAAGAAAAAGAAGAAAGGAGAAGAAGAAAAACAAAAAATGAATTCAATGAAATAGAGTTGGGAAATAAGTTGAGAAGTGGTTTATTCAATTTTGGAGCAAAAGAGAGACTATGCTACATCATGAATTAAATTGTTTGGTCTCTTATCTCAAGGTACTTTGTTGTCCAGAAAAATCAATTTTTCTTCTTAGCCCAGTCACATTACAAGCCCTCAAAATATCCTTGTGATGATAACTTGCTTGTGAATGTGTTTAATATTGTTGAAACGAAAGGCAAAGTTGATTTGTGTAACACTGTGATAGTTGAGAGTAAGACATACATCCTTATACACCATTGTGCTTGAGTGAAACACTTTCCTTGGTGAGGAATGGTTCCATGCACTCAATGAAAACAACTTGCCATGTTTGTTGATCTATCATTTGCATCTATCTTGTGACTTTTAATTTGTGAGCACCATGGTTGAAGTTTAGCTTGCTAAGGCCATATTATCTCTTGAATGTAATTTCTAAGTTGAGCAAGCATGATTGATTTTGTTTATTTGATTTAAATTATTTCTTGGATTGCTAGACAATTGTGATTGAATTGTTTGCTAGGTGAAGTACTTTTGCTCGAGGACAAGCAAAGTTGTAAGTTTGGGGGAGTTTGATAATGCTAATTCTTACCATTATCTAAGCATCATTTTTGTAGCAAAATCAACTCCTTTTTAACTTGTAACTTGCTTAATCATCTTCTTTTGTCTTGTTTTCTAAATAAATGTGTTTTAGGCTACATTAATGTAACTTAATCACTAATCCCATTATTTTGTAGCTAAAACTATGCTTGGAAGAATCTCCAACAATGTAGAGAACCGAATCAACCACAAAAGCAAGCAAATCTGCAGAAAAAACCAGAAAAAGAAGCAGTGCGACAGAGTCAGGCTCGGGCGCCCTTTTTTCATGGGCGCTTGAGCTCCAGTGCACCAGCTGCTGAGTTTGACTGACGCGCGCCCGGGCCCCACTCTTTAGGGGCGCTTGAGCGCCATTTTTGCTGACATGGCAGATTTGCTCTATTTAACTCAGAAACGCGAAGAGCTTCGGGTCTTTGGTTTTTTGGAGGCGCGATTTCACTATTGGAGCTCATGGAGGCCGCGAGGAGCTTGTGGGAACATCTTCTTCTCTTCCTTTGGGTCTCCTTCTTCTTCCATCATCCATGTTTGTAAGCTTTAGGGTTCTCCATGGAAGTGGAGAACAAGATTCATCGGAGTATTGTAGCCTATGAATTCTTGTGTAATGGATGATTGATTTGATTATATATATGCCTTTTCTATCAATTGCTAGTATCCTTGTTTCCAATCTTAAAGCTTGCATGTAATAGGAATGTTCATGACTTGAATTTGGGGTTTTATGGATTATGGGGACGTAAGTGGAACCTTGAACTGAAACAAGAGTTTTTGTGGTCATTGATTCTAGGGATGGAAGATGATTCACATGTTGCCTTAAGATCCTAGCTCTTTAATGCGGGTTTGCTTGTTAGATTTTCCAAGGAATTGGAGTTTAATAGGCATAACCTAGGTTCTTCCATCTAAGGGATTAGAGCTAGAGTGTTCTTGTGGATTGACTTTAGTAAATTGATGGAGAGGAGATGAAATTGGGTAAGCACAAGAGTGAAATAGGTGAAAACTAACCTAAGCAATGTCATTTTATACCATTTCTAGTATTGTCCATATCTAAGTGCCTTTAATGACCAAAGTCCAACCATTGTATATTTGTGAATTTATCTCTTTACACATGCTTGGAAATGAATGTTGTTCTATTAAGTCTAGATGAGTTGTTAATCGCACAATTCTTTAGTATTACAAGTCTCTTGAAAAAACGATACATACTCTTACCATGGTTTATTACTTGAAACGATTCGGTGAACCGAAATCACCCGACAAGTTTTTTGCATAATCATTTTTTCATATATAATTTTCATTTCGCTCTCAATTATTCAACTAATTTGATATTTAGCAAATATGATTAGACATTTTAGATTTTCATTCAAATGGTATTTCATTTTAAAAAAAAAATACAAACCTCGGCTTGATCAACTCAAATCAGATTTCTAATGTACTTTTTCCCTCAACATTTGAAAAAGTATATATGCTGTATCTAACATGAAATTTTCAATTATATGTAATTGTTTCCTCTTTTCTTTGACTACATATGCTGTATCTATCATGAAATTTCAATTATATGTAATTGTTTACTCTTTTCTCATTATTATATGTAATTTTTTACTCATTAATATGAAAATTACTTGATCATTGGTCTAATCTAATTCCATATTGAACCAAGGCGAACTAGTATGGGTTAATGTATCTACATGAAATGGTAATAAACAATAAATGTTAAATTCAGATTAAAAATAATAAAATGTGGAAATTAAAATTTAATTAAATTAAATTACGCATTTTTTTTTTCTTTGCATTCGTCGTTCTTCTATCATAATTTCAAACATTCTCAAAATAAATAAGATCTCATGCTCATTGATAATTATCTTCTCCATGTTAATACATTTTACTGATTCTTTTGGATTAATTTATTAAGTTATGTATTTGATATTGCAGAAAAAAATATGCATTTTTTTTACATTAAATTCTTACTAATATCTTCTTTGTTTTAAATTATTTGATATCTTATTTAAAAAAAACGAGGACACCATACTATATAGTAGATGTATATCAAATTTCATATTTACAACCATCAAGAAAAGTAGTTACTTTAAAAATTGTATATGAATATAGTCAACTCAGCGTCTTCAACAACCAGTTGCATTTCCTAGTGTTGACCAAATAACAAATTTATTAATAATGTTTTTAGAAAAATATTTTATAAATTTAAACTAATTTATGTAAAATTAAATATAATGAGTTTACAATTTATTTGGACGAGTTCTTGAGAGAATTAAAATCAGTTCATGCGAGAAGTTAAAATAAAATTTAATTATAAGTGAAACGATTAACAAAGTAAGTTATATATGATCTAATTTATTTCATAGTTGTATGAAATAACTGGTGAAAATATACTGTAAGAGGAATTAAAATTTATTGCATCTGTACACTGTCTTTAACTCAGAAATTGACTAGTCTGAAAAACGAGACCACATAAACAAGAAAAGGAGAAGCAATGGCAAGTGTTATTCACATGTACTCGATAACACTCACCTTCATTCAATGACCGCAAAATTGGTAACTGTTTCGGAATGATAGGGATTGAGTTTTTTTGCCGGTATCCAATGTCGAGTACTATCAACTTTCTGAGTGTCGTCTAAAGTTCAAATTGTATGGTTTTGAGTTTTATGTTCATCCAAACTACTTAGATATGTAGTTCAGTGGATGTTGGTTGGTCTTTTAGATGTAATTCAGTGGATGCTCGGTCGTTTTTTAGTTTTAAGAAAGATACTTTAATGTTAAAGTAAATAACAGATTGATTAACAATTAGTGTTGTAATACATATATTATGTGCGTATATATATATATATATATATATATATATATATATATATATATATATATATATATATATATATATATATATATATATATATATATATATATATATATATATATATATATATATATGAAAATCTTACTTTAAATCTTTATTTATAATAGTTGTTATTATGAATTTTTATTTCTTTTGTCGGTTTAATCATAGTTCAATTATATATTAATCTATTTGTGATAACTATTTTTGTTAATGAATTTCTATAACCAATTGACAATATCATTCAGTTTTAACGGTTAACTAAAGATAATCTAGTTATAACTAATATGTCTAATAGGTCGGTCATTATAGATCAAATATGGTCAATCTATAAAAGAGCTTGATCTAAAGTGTTCGAATCCAAAAAGAAAAATCGGTCCAAAAATATCGGATAAAAATATTATCAATTTTAGAGTTAAACCGTTTAGTTTGATGATTAAGTGTCCGGACTTACCGAACGAGATATAGTAACTATATTAAACTGTGTCTATTACCACCTTAACCATTCTAAAAAATCAACTCTCCTCAACCAACTACCACAGATACAATACTATGTTCACACACAGTGGTCACATACATATACGCTAAAAAAGACTGAAAATTTGTGTTCAATTCTCATAATATTTGAAAATTTATTGGATCGATGATAATCACACTGTAAATGGAGTTAATATCATTTCCGAGATAGAAAAAATCTAAATGATTGAATATGTTCCCAGTGTCACTTTGCCCAAGAAACAAACACTTAACTCACCGTCATATTACTCACCAAACTCAGTACAAACTGTGACTATAAAACGCAGCCACAGGTTTCAACGTCAGCACACAAACACATCTCAACCTAAATCTCATCACAAAATGGCTTCCAAGCTTTCCTCTCTCTTTGCATTTGTTCTCATCACCACCATCCTTCTTGCCACTACATGGCAAGCAGTTGCAAGACGCCACACTAAACTAAAGAACTCATACAAAGGGGACAAGAAAGAACCTCAGTTTTTGTTCCCTTCTGATGGTTATATTCCTGGCTTTGGGAGATTAGGGTTTCCTCCTTTCTTTGGGTTTACACCTCAGAATCCAAACATTGGTGGTGGTGGTGGTGGAGGTGAAGTAGAGCCAGCACCAGTTTCAGGTGGCGGGAATGGATTACAGGTACCACCAGTTTCAGGTGGTGGATATGTTCCAGGTGGCGATGACACCTTTGTCCCAAACCCTGGTTTTGAGGTTCCAAGCCCTAGAAAGGGTGCTGGAGTTCCAGTTCCAGTAAATCCGTGAGTAGAGTCTCAGTGTACTGATGGTGAGCTACCTACCATGCTCTATCCATGCATGTTGTTATGTTATGCTTTTGCAAAATTGAAGTACTAGCTAGTCTACTGTTTTTTGTGTTGGTAATAAGTTTTGTGTGTAGCTACTATGAGTGATATGCAGAGTCTTTCTGCTACTTCAAATGAGTGTGTAATATTTGCTGGTTCGATTTGTTGGCCTTTAATCATTAGTCATGACTCATCTACTTCAATTGCTATAGTGCCTCCTTATATATAAGAAATAATGATATTTTAAAACAGAATGATAAGGAGTCCCATCAACGAGAAATATAAAATTGTTAAGAAAATCAGAAAATGTTAACGATGGATCATGGAAAATATTCTTTGACATTGAAAGAGAGATTTTTGACAACCTACTTTCATGATTAAAATAAAGTGAATTGTTGTTTTTATAAATAAAAGAGGGATTAATAATAAAATAATAACAATTTTTTAGTGTCAAAATAATATAATCCTCATATATTATACATATATATAAACAAATTTTTTAATTAGAGATAAGTTTATTTTTGGTATTTAAAATCTTGGTAAATAATATTCATAATAAAAACTATGAATTATAAAATAATTAATTTATCTAATGGAAATAAGATTTAATATTTTAATGTGACAATAAGTTTTATTAAATATTTTAAAATTAAATTTTATTTATCTAGATATAATTGATGTAATAAAAATTAATTAAAGATAAAAAATATGATTAAATATAATTGATGTCTCTAATTTTAACAGATTAATTTAAATATAAGTTCCTTGATTGCTAAAATCTTTATAATTAATATTAAAATTGATTTAGACATAGTTAACAAAGTAATTATCATTTTTTAATAATTTAGATTATTTTTAGATATTAATAATTTTTAATTTATAAATTGATATCTAAATTAGTTATTATAATTTAGATGGGTCAACTGAGTTGAAGGTCGAGACAAAACGAGTAGGGTGACCGAATTCAGTCACAACCAAAATTTGGTTGAATTTAATAAAGTCAACCAAGATCGAAATTGTCAAATTCGACTGAGTCATCCTTTAACAAAATTGCAGTTGAATTTGATCGAGTCAACTCCAACTTAAATTCGATCGAATTTGACCCAATTAACCCCAAATAAAATTCGATTGAATTCGACCTGGTTGGGCGTATAGAAGAAAAGTAAAGTAACATAGGAGCAAAGAAAGAACACAATGGATACTTTTCAACCCCAATCAACCCCAATCGAAATTTGACCAAATTCAATTGAGTTGCCACAACCAAAATTTGGTTGAATTGGTCAACCCCAATCTATATTTGGTTAAGTCGACTATGACTGAAATTTGATTGAATTTAACTAAGTCAATCCTGATCAAAATTTGTCGAATTCAGCCTAGTTGACCCAAACTAAAATTTGATGGGATTCAGTCGAGTCATTCTTAACTTAAATTTAATCTAGTCGATCCTGACCAAAATTTAGCCAAATGTAACTGAGTCAATCACGATTAAAATTTGGTCGAATTTGGTCAAGTCGGTCATGACCAAAACTTTAATGTATTTTAATGCAATATAGTTTGATAAAAAAAATAATTTAGTTCAATTTATCTTAATTTATTTTCAGTTTAGTTAAGTTTAAACAAACTGCTTTGAGATTCACACCCGTTTTTAACATTTCAATGCAGTTATTTTGCCTACCGCTAGTTGTGGTTATTGTATGCAGCGAATGAAAATGATTAGGTTAGAGATTGGATGGAAAAATGGAGTGTGAAGGTTGTGAGGGATGAAGGTTGGTTCTTGAAGGAATGATTATTGGAAGATAAAAATGGAGGATTAATAGAAGAAAAAGTATTTATGATATAGTGTTGTGAATAATATGATGAGAAAGAAGATAAACATAATTTAGGGTGAAGAAAGTGTTGTAAGAAAAACGAACACCCCTAACAGTCACACGCCTCCAAACGACCTTTTCTTTGTACACTGAAAAAACATAAAACACCCTTAATATTCACATATTTTACTTTAACAATTATATAAGAAAAATTTATATGACAAAATATTAAAGCACCACGTAATAAAAAAATAACACACGCATGTCACGTCACTCAATATTAATTTTAACGTCAGAATCAGATCCATTTTTCAAAAATCAAAATCAAGATTAAAAAATTAAATGACCCATTTGAGAAAGATAAAAAACAAGGATCAAATAACTAAATAAATAATAAAAAAAAACTTGATGTCAAAACGATCATCCTTGGATTTCAACATCTCTGTTGAAGTTGAGTCAATAGTATCTTCTGATGTGGATATTAAAAGAATATTAAAAAAAACATACATTTAAAAGAAAGTATGCTAATTTTCAAATTTTTACCTTTTCAACGATGTCTGAAATGCTTTAATTTAAGTAATCAAATTATTCACAAAAATTCTAAACTTTATTTTCTTAAAATTATATATCCAAACAACATATTCTATTATGAAATTTTTAAAATTTATAGAAATGCAAAATATTTCATCCAAAGACGAGGCTACTGTAACTTCAATGAATTTACCTACCTTCTTTTCAAGGAATTAAAACATGGTAATAGCATGGAAAATATTCTTCTCCTATGGATTAGTTTTGCTTGGAAGTAAAGCTTCAAATGTGGAAAAATACACTATGGATTAAGATACATTATATGCTCTACAAATGTGGAAAAATACATTATCTTCTCAATCACAGAAATGTTAAACATACTTCAAACATATACGCTCTCTAAATCAAGATATTACTGTTACAGCTTTGTCACAAGTCAATGCAAGAATAAGGCCATAAACAGCATAATTATTATGGATTCAATGAACAAGAGACAAATTGAGTCGCGTTTAGAAAAAAAAAACAGTAATACCTTAAAAGTTGCAACAGTTAAAAATATCATGATAATAATTCTGAGTTCCCTTCATAGTGTTTTTATTAGTTATACTAACTACACAAATTCTATGATATCATAATGTTTAATTAGAGACCAAAACTAGTTATTCTCTTTACAACTTCCTCTGATATTTTCATGATCCCACTTACTTTTACAGGGATAAAAATCATACAATCTACTCTTCTCAAAAAATACTTTTAGCAGCTTTCTTTGCATATATCTAAACTACTTTTACTTATTTTCTAATCTTTGTTATCATCATCTCAACATCAATATCTCATTGAATACAAATTATGCTGTATCGTATAATTTCTTGTATCATCACACATTCATCTTAGCATGTGCATTTTATTTTGCCAGTTTCAACTTTTTCTCTTTTCCGTTAAAAGTCCAACATTCATTACTTCAAAAAAGAATACAATAAAACTTCTCTTTGAACATGGTAGATGCTTCACAAATTACACATAACTCTCGATTGTTTTATATCCTGTGTCCATTTTCATTAACTTCATCTCATTTAAATGTAATCATAGCTAATCCCAAACCTCAAACAAAGAAATCAATTGTGTTAAGCTCTGTACGGACAAGATAAAACTAGTCCATATGCCTAACATGAATCTTTCTAACCACCTATATCATGTTAAATTTTTCTAAATGCAACAAGGTCATGTTTGATCTCCCAATGCATGAAACTCAGACCAAAGAAAAATCCTCTTCTGTTAATCGCTTGAAAATGGCAAGATTCATCATTTCCCCCCCCCCCCCCCCCCCAGCAAATATATGTTTTATGTTTTTAAAACATCTCGATTTTATAATTAGGACATAACAACAAGGATAAAAATGCCTCACATAAATGCAAAGTTGGTGTATCATCAATTTGCAAGCGTCCACACCAAATCACTGGTAAGTGTGTCGCATGCAAAATGGCAGTTTGGGGTCTTCACTCTGCTGCTCTACCTCATCCAAATCCACCAACCACAAACAGAAAGTGGATAATAATAACACATAGTCACGTAGTCTATATCCCCAGGTCCCCCTCAGAAAATGTAATAAATAGTTGGCAAAGAAAAGGGAAATTACTCTGCCATCACTATCAGCTTTTAATGCAGTGTACTTTGATATTGATCTTAGTTGTCATCCTTCTTACCACATTCAAGGAAAAAGGAAGTGAAAGTGGAAATCATATATGAAAAGATAAATGTAATAAACAAGAAACAAATGGAAGACAATAGCTAGGGAAAATGAACAGTGTAAAGTTTTTAGAGGAAAACTGGATCTGAGAAAATTCAAGTTTTACAACATAAGATCTGAGAAAAAAATTGTACTTGCTAGTTGACCCTGCCTTCAAGCTTGTACCTAGGTCTGTAATGGAATCATAACTATGTCACACGAATATCCTGCCAAAAGAAGTGCAGGTGAAGATAGAGTACAGTAGTAAAAGAGTGAGAAGTGTTAAATATGACAGAGAGGAGAAAATAATCCAAGTCGTTATTTATGTTCAAGATAACGTGATAAGGAATGACTCGGGAAAACTCTTAGTCTAAAATCTAAACAGTTATCAACATTCCTATTCTCTTTAACTTTATATATTTATATCATACCATATCACTTATTATAATTATTCTTCTTTTATCTCTATCCCTTCTGATAAACTTGGAAGCTCGACAAATCATTTTTCAAACGCGAGTTTGTGTTGGAAGCATAAAGTACAAGTACTAGCATGGTATGCACACCTAGATACAAACTCTTACACCAAAATTGAGTAACAATGTTAGAAAAAAAAAATAACAAATTACATCGACATCTATTTTTATTTCTTAAGACTGAATTTGTAACACAAGAATCCCAGTTGGAAAATCAGTGTAAATGGTAAAATATCGTATGCAATCTCAAGAAACTAAGAGAATGTCACTTTAATTAGCTTTAGAAGAAATTGGCAAGAAAACTAAAAGTATATATAGAAAGAAAACTTTAAGAGAAAATTTATGAGTTTGCCCAAAATCTTCGACTTTTACTTTTAATAGGCAATAGCTTCATCTTTCCACACAAAACAAGGACATTCAATACTTGTACTTCTAAAACACTCTTCCCCATCTCTTCAATACTTGTTTAATAAATGAAAAAATAAATAAAAAAGATAATTGGGTTGAAGAAGCATCTCATTAGCAAAGAGCGCATGGAAATAAAAATCAAATCTTTATGAGCGGGATTGGAGAATAAACGAAGTGGGTGTGCATGAAACGGTACGTACCTAGCTCAGAAAGCACGGGGGATTGGGAATCGAATCGAATCAAATGCCGAGAATCTTGAAAATGATGAAGCAGAGGAATCCAAGGAAGATCAAAATGAAAAGGTAATCAACAAAGACGAAGAATCTGGTTGAGACGTGATTCCTCTTGGTTCTTGATTTAGCCACGGACTCGTTCAGTTCTTCGATCTTGGCCATTGCAGAACAGAGAGTGGTGAATTATGATTCTCACCTATGCGAGCCGCGGCTACTACTGAATGACCCAAAAGCTACGCCTAAGGGTGCCACCAATAAAAGAAAATTACCCAACACGCCTCAATCGTCCTATGTTTTCGGTTTATGTTTTCGTCTGGATTATGAATAAAATTAAGATTGAGAAAATGGAAAGAAAAAGAAAAAAAAGAAAACACAGGTGAAGAACAATAAAATGAAAATGATATATTTTTAATAATATTTTTTTTCTTTAAACTTAAAATCCCTATAATTTTTCAAATGAGTAATTTTAGGTTTTGTAAAATTTTAATCATAGAGTTATTTTTTTCAAAATTTCACGATCTTAGGATGTTCGTGTAATTTAAGAAGTAATTAATACCATGCTAACTCGTGTGAGGAATTAAAAGATATATAAACCGTAGATTAAAATTCCTTGATTTTAAAATTTTGAATAGCCAAATTTGCAAATAAAATTTTAAAGATTAAAATTATATTTATGTAGAAGTATAACAAATAAAAGTGCGTTTAAAACATTTTTTTATTTAGATGAGTAGAAAAAATATTTGTATTTTTATTTTCTTAGGAAATAGAAGTAGTATTTAGTTAGGTAAAAAAATTTCATCATCCTATAATATTCTCACAATAATTATTTATTTATTTTTTTGTCGAAAGCCGTAATCTTTATTAAGGGGAGACAGATGAACTACTTGTGAAACACAAATACTAAATCAATATTTGTATGATCAATAGGATTGCCACACTTACATTTCATGATACTGGTAAAGAACACTTTTCTAATCTAAACCCTACATTAGTCTTCTTTTAAATGATAAATATAGAATGCATTTAATACTCCCAAGATATTATATCCGTTTTTTCTTATAAAATACAGGAGCAAATGAAATTCCAAAGACAATGTTTCCAACACAGTACATGAGACGAATTTGTTTTATGCGTAAGTATGGATGTATGATACACTTCAAAGAAAGGAACATAGCTTTTGTTCTGAATGCATTATCCTATTATATATACAATCATCTATGCATTTATTCTGATAACTGCAACCTAAAAAACTCTGATCATAGCTAGAAGCAATCAACACGAGCTGTGTAAGTGTATATCCTGTATGGGCAGCGAGCAGATCACAACCTCAGGTCGCTCAATTGGACCTTCAACTGATACATTCTTCGAATATTTCGAGGTTCACTTTGTAATTGCCATGAAGCCTAAATAGTTTTCCTCACTTTTCAATTCATTTATTCCTGGCAGTACACAACAAAAAAAAAGACAATAGAAACAGAGAAAAAGGGTATTAGCTTAGTATGTGAAGTAAAACATTGATGAATGATTTTTTTATTAGAACATTAGACTAAGACAAGGTACATAGTATATGGTTTGTTTTCTTATCTCTATTTGAAAGAACGATTTCCCATATCTTGCTCAGCAAAATAGAATCATAGACATGTAAATATATGTCCTAGTGGAAGGGTCACGACGAGCCTTACCCTGAAACCTTAAAACAGACCAGTGGAAGAACACGGTCTACTTACCTTAGAATTTTGGTTTGAAGTGGATGATGTTGCTTCTGATGCTGACTCGGATATTCGGGTTTCTGATTTCTCATTTGAATAGCTATAAACAAAACAAGATTGTGTATGGATGAGAATTCTGTTGACAATGTAATGACTTTATGTAATATGTTTCTGATGCTATTTCGCAGTATGCATCCATGTATAAAATGTCACTGTCAACCTTCGATGCTTAAATGGGAAAGTCACATGGTATGTGATACTTAAGCATCCAAAGGACACTAAAATCCTGCTGATGGCAAAAGGAGTCATGTGTAATAATATAAAAGATATGACAAATAATCTTAGAAAACCTACGTTGAAAGGATTGTGACCCAGACGAGCTCCACACAGTCCACCCAAAGAAGCCTTTGTTCCACAGGAATCAGACCATAAGTAATCAGATGCGCAAAAGGCCAAAGTTTCCACCCTGCCTGGAAAGCATATCAGAGATGTTAACTATCCAAAGAGGAGAATTTTTTCTAATTAAAGTGTTAAGATATGCCAAATATTCTATTAAAGGATATTAGACAATCAAATATTGTGTTAGTTATAATTTAGATATTATTATAATTTGTGCAGATTTATACACCTGTCATTCCTTTAATAGATGAAGAACTATAGGATCTTTGAATGTATATATATGGTACTCTACTATTTGAAATAATACATCAGAATTATTCTTTAAACTTTTTATTATGGTATCAAGAGCCAAACACTGATATCCTCTACAATATAGGAATCAATGCTTTTTTTCATTGAATATTTCTGATGACTTCTTCCGATGACAATCAATTGGAGAAACATGATTCTGGAACTTCCGCTGCTTCCAAGAGTTATATTTCTATTGCTACCGGATTTGTGACCAAGTCAGGTATATCTAACTTTGCCCTTAATCTTTCTGTTGTTACTAAGGGTAGTGATTGGATAATTGATTCGAGTGCTACTGATCATATGACTTGTAATCATCATATATTTACTAATTTTTCCTCTAATTGTTCTAAAACTGTTATTATTAATGCCAATGGGTCTCATCTCCTATTGAAGGTATAGGTATTATATCTCTCTCACCCTCCTTATCGATTCCTGATGTTTTATTTGTTCCTACATTAAACTGTAATCTTATTTCCGTTAGCAAATTAACCAAATCACATTCTTGTGTTGCCTTGTTTTACCTAACCCATTGCCTTTTTCAGAACATCCATTCCAAGGAGAAGATTGCTAGTGGTAGAGAGAGTGAAGGACTGTATTATCTTGAAAATGTCTCACAATCAAACCATAAAAGATGGTTGGCTTGTCTTACGAATGATCACATACAAGATAAAAACAAAAAAGAAATTTGGTTGTGGCATAGACGGTTGGGACATCCCACTTTTGATCATGGAATTGATTCTTGTCTGCGTGAGACCACCAGCACATCAAACACTGAGTCTAATACTGTTCAATATATTCTTCCACCTCGTTCTAACCGTGGTCAACCTCCAGTTAAATATGAACCAGACCTCCAAGCCAAAGTTAAATATCCCATTAGTAAATATGTGTTATCTCATAGGTTATCTCAGTCATATGCATCATTTGTATTTCAATTATCTTCAATTTCTATTCCTAGTAATATACAGGAAGCTTTGGCAGATCCTAGATGGACCGAAGCAATGGTTGAGGAGATGGCAGCTTTAGAAAAAAACAACACTTGGGATCTTGTGTCCTTACCAAGAGGGAAGAAAACTGTGGGCTGCAAATGGGTCTTTACAATTAAGCATAAAGCTGGTGGAACTATTGAGAGGTATAAAGCACGACTTGTGGCTAAAGGTTACACTCAGTCTTGTGGTGTAGATTACCAAGAGACATTCGCAAAAGAAGCCAAGCTCAATACTGTGAGAATACTTTTGTCGCTAGCTGCAAACCAAGATTGGCCTCTTCTACAATTTGATGTGAAAAATGCTTTTCTACACGGAGAAATTTCAGAAGAAATTTATATGGATTCTCCACCAGGCTATGAAGGCTCTATATGGATTAAAACAATCCCCAAGAGCATGGTTTGGAAGGTTTACCAAGTCTATGAAGGCTTTTGGCTATAGAGCAAGTAACTCTCATCACACCTTATTTTTTAACAGAGGAAAATGGAAAAATTACAGCTTTGATTATATATGTAGATGGCATAATTGTTACAGGAAATTACCAAGATGAGATTTCTAGTTTACAACAATACCTTGCATCTGAATTTAAGATGAAACAACTTGGAAACCTCAAATAGTTTTTTGGTATTGAAGTAGCTAGATCAAAACATGGTATTTTTCTATGCCAAAGAAAATATACTACTGATTTACTATGGGAAACTGGGCTGCTTGGGAGTAAACCAGCTGATACACCAATTGAACAATATCATAAACTCTTTCAATGCTCAAATTCAGCAAGCATAGACAGAGGAAGATACCAAAGGCTGGTAGGAAAATTAATTTATTTGTGCCATACACGTCCAAATATCACCTATGCAGTGAATGTTGTTAGTCAATTTATACATGACCCACGGAAGCTTCATATGGATACTGTTAAAAGGATTTTGAGATATTTAAAGTTCGTTCCTGGAAAAGGAATTTTATTCTCAAATCATGAAAAATTAAAGGTTGAAGGGTACACTGATGCAGATTGGGCAGGTTCAAAAGATGATAGAAGATCTACCTCTAGATACTTTACTTTTGTACGAGGGAATCTTGTAACTTGGAGGAGTAAAAAACAACCTGTAGTAGCAAGATCTAGTACTGAAGCAGAATTCAAAGGCATGACACTAGGTGTATGTGAACTTGGATTAAAAATGTGCTATCAGATTTGGGCTTTAAACAAAATGAAGCTATGAGTTTGTACTGTGACAATACTTCGGCTATAGCAATTGCTCACAATCCTGTGCAACATGATAGAACAAAACATGTGGAGATTGATAGACATTTCATCAAAGAGAAGCTTGAAGCTGGAATAATTTCATTTCCTTTTGTAAGATCAGAATTGCAGTTAGCTGATGTTCTCACCAAAGGAGTGTCAAGAAGATTGTTTAATGAGTCTCTATTCAAGTTAGGAATGTGTGATATCCATGCACCAACTTGAGTGGGGGTGTTAAGATATGCCAAATATTCTATTAAAGGATATTAGGCAATCAAATATTGTGTTAGTTATAATTTAGATATTATTATAATTTGTGCAGATTTATGCATCTGTCATTCCTTTAATAGATGAAAAATTATAGGATCCTTGAATGTATATATATGGTACTCTACTCTTTGAAATAATACATCAGAATTATTCTTTAAACCTTTTATTATAAAGAATCACGCAGGGATAAGAATATACATTTCATTCATTATACTATTCTTCATCCTTGCATTGCTAGTGCTTAGTTTAGCTTTTACTAATTGAATTCCTATTTGACCACTTTCTTCCTTCAATTTTCTCGTTTTCCTTTACAGGTGTCTATGGGATCAAATGGGCAATCTGTATATAGCTGGTACACCACCTTCTCGTTTTCCTTCAATTTTCTCGTTTTCCTCATTATACATATAGCTGGTACACCACCTTCTCTAGATTCTATTTATTCACTTTTCTATATGCAAACATAGGCATCGGATCATTTGTTCTTATTTTACCCACATGCTTTCCTAGGGCCTTATGCTTTGCTACGGATATAGTATTAATTAGGGGTTTAGGACTGAGCACATTTCACAGCCTTTTTATTCAGTACCAGCTTCAAGATAGTTACGGTACTACTTACTAAGCTCATGAAGAGGAGGTACGAGGCACAAGAAAAACACAAAGCTGTGACACTTGAAACAGTATGGCATAAGGCAGATTTCAGGATAAGCTACCCCGAACAATTCAAATAATTCATAGTTTAAGAACAAGGTACAAAGATACACAACTTTTAATGAGAATAGGATGGAACCCAAATAGCTGAAAATTTGAATTCTAGGTTCACTCAAATTGTTACTACTACCTACTATATACCCAACACTATCAGTTTAATGCTCTACCAACTTCAGCCTGACAGTATGACATAGTCCAAGTACGTAAGCTCAATTTTTAGCTTGACACATCTCCACAACTTTACAATGAGGCAGGTAATTTACACTGAAAATTAAAATCTGAAAACAGCATAAAGAAACAAATCAAACAGCTACTCACAGTAAGCAAGGGGAAAAATGTTGACTTCAGTTCACCATATATGTTAGTCAAAGATTCAAACCGCAATAAGCCCAAAACCACAAAGTAGATGCTGTTCCAAACTGCAGACCACACAGTTTGGTCGAAAGCAACTTTAGCAGGGACAACCCACCATTCTTGGAAAGGAAAAAGAGCCTGTCAAATCATGCAAACAATTTCAGTCATTCATAGAATATCACCGAATAGTTCCAAATCAGAAGTCCAAATAATCACCTCACAAAGTTGATAATAATAATGAGAAAGAGATCCATGGAGAGTAAACCCAACAAGACCTGATCTGAGTAACCGTGCCAGATCAAACTCAAAAAGAGGCTTTCCTTCATAGCACTGTATATTTTAGTTAGAAATAGCTGAAGTGTCTGAAATTCTATGCCCAAAATTAGCATTTCACATTTTGACAGTCAAAAACAAACCTGAGCAATCCAGTCTCCAATTGAGTAGACAATCCCACTTATTGCCATTTTAGCTAAAACCGGATTTGCTTTCAGAGCTTGCTCATAGGCAATCCAGTTGTGCTCAGGTATATACCTTAGAATCTCATAAAGGGTCCAACCCTGAATAATAAAACACAAATTCGATGTTAACTTCTTCTGTGTCCCACATAAAATACACTTCAGTTCTCTTTCCTAATCACTCTAGTATTAAATATGTTCCTCTTGTTTCTTTACCAAAGATCCTATATTGACTACAAATATAGGCAATACAACCAAAACAATAGTAATATACATAAGTAGTAGGAGGCAACCCTAATCTCCTGGACAAGCTTTTAGAGTTGAATTAGCCTCTACAACAAATTCTAATATAGTGCTAAAGTTTATCGTAATGGTTGTTTGTTGATACTTGTTAAGCCTATCAGGCTACATGTTACTAGACATTTTTCAAACCAGTGGAAGATGTCCAAAAAAACAAACTTCAGATGCGAGATGTCCGGCCCTCATCATAGGGAAAGGTGTTGGATACTATTAACTAGTGAATGACTAAAAGTATATATCAGTAGAGGCAACCTCTATCTCATGAACAAGTTTTTGGAGTTGGGTTAAACCCAATTTTAAATTCTATGAACTATTAATATTATCGATGAACTTGAGTAACCAACAAAAACATGGTTGTATAACTTGAAACAATATTTCAGCTATACAGATTCATTGCCATGTTAATAATTTTGAATCGATAGGACAGAATCATTTTTCAGCTCAATGGGTATGTGAAAAACAACAATTGGGTAACAATAATGATAAGAACAACAAAAAGTAAGCAAATTTAATATTCAAACTAACATGCCAGTAGTCATGGTCAATGGTGAGCAACTTGGTGACAGCAAAAGTCCCAAACCCCAAAACGATGAAGGCATTAACGGTACTACTGCTTGTGAGGCGAGGATCAACCTCTGCCTCTGTTATGGATTCGGAAGGTTGAATCCCCTCAACTTCATGGAAACGGGCTCCTCTGTCTTCAGACACCGGAACTATTTCACGGTCCTCAGCTACACAGCTGATGATACGACTTCGTTTTGGGGTTCGGGAAGAGAGGGGAACGAAATGGGACTTCGACAAGATTGGTGTGAGTATGGGAAAGACGGTGCAAAGAGAAGGAACAGTAGCCATGGAAGTGGGTCCGAGGATTGTGTTTGTGTCGTGTGAATTTTTTAAGTGTTTGGGTCATCACCTCTTTTCTGCTACAACAACCCACCACCATGTGAACTCAAGTATTCATCTCTCCAATGTGCCAACTTAACTCTTTCTTGTTGATTGGTTGAAACTATACTCTTGTAATAAATTAATTAATTAAGGAATATTTAGTACAACTTTTAATATTACAACATTTGAATACTTTTTTTTACAATAATATAATTTTTTTATACATATTAGTTTTTCGCCTGACTTATTTAGAATCTAGTTTACTGGGTTGAATTATGGTAGATTGGGTTGTCTCACCAATCCACCTAATTTAATTTAATTATTTATTATTTTGTATTTTAATATTATTAATTATCATTTTTTTATTATATTTTAGATGGTGATAAAGAAGAATATGTTTCAAAAGAAAAAAATATTATAGATTTATCTATCCAAGACTCTAATATTATAAAGAGATAAGTGATACAAAAATTATCAATATTAAAAACTTATTTGTTGGTCTAAACTTATTTGTTCGTCTTTTGTACTTGGATTACGCTTGGGTTGTATGATACTTTTTTTATTTATTTTGAATTGTCTTTGGAGTTTAACGTCATTTTAACTGAAATTTATTTATATTTGAACTAAAAAAATTGTAGTTTTTTTTATTTTTAAAAAACTTACAATTAAATGAGCTAGTGGGCCAACATGTTTAACCTATCAACCTGTAGTGGGTCAGACCGGGTTCGAATTTTTTCAGCTCGCTAATAAATGAGTCGAGTTAGGTTAGCTCACTAAGTAACCAACCCATGGTGAGTCAGGTTGGGTTGAGCCGAGTTACCCGTTTTGACAGCTCTACTTTTTCAATTATATGATAATTTGTTATTGAATTTTTTAAAAGTAATTATGGATTAAAAAGTTGTTACAAATAATTAGAATGTTCAAAAATAGTGTTGTGGCGCATGCCATAATTTCTTTACAGATAAAATTTGAAAATAGGTAGTTGAAGAAATTTATCAACTTAATAAACCAACTTAATCAGTTCATAATTTGATAAAGAATATAATTGTTAAATACTAAACACGTGCTTGATTATAAAAACTTAAATAAAATTTAAAAAAATTAAAATTTTATATTAAAATTGTATTATTTTTATATATTAAAAAATAAATATGTGAACACTCGTTGAACTAAAGTGGTTATTTACCTTAAAATAATTAAGTTGTGCTAAAAATATAATTTTGATATTTTTTTAAAAGGATAAAAGTAACATTGTTTAAACATGAGGTTTTTTATTCAAAGAAAAGTAAAATTGCATTTAAAACGTGAAGTTCATTAGAAATTATGTATTAGAATGCTTGTTTATTAAAATTGGACTGTATTTATGGTGGGAAATATTTTATGAAGAACGTCAACTTTTTACTTTCAAGAAAGAATAATTATAGTAACAGTGAAATAAGATAAAAAAAAATAATCAACATAATAATATACCATATAAACTTTAAAATCGAAGAAAAAAAGTATGATTGTTATCTAATGATAAAAAAATTATGTAAAATGTGAGAGCCCAGAAATTTTGTGTTATGAGGGAGACAGATGTTTCAAAATAAAGAGACAAAGTGTTGCATGAGCATATAAATAGAAAAATTTAAACAAAGATGGTCTCATTATTTTCAGACTCTGTATTTCTCTAAGACAGAATCTTCTACCTTTCCTCTTCCTTCTCTCTAGAAATTCTCACTTCTTCATCTGATCATCAATCAAGCCGTGGTTGAGCCTTTCTGGTGTCAAGAGCTTTCCTTTGCACCGATCAAGTTGTTGTTTTGAACTGGTAAGTTCAATTCCTTTGTCTTTTTGAAAAATTCTGTATTTCATGTCACATGCAAGCATTGTGCGGTCTTGCATGTGTTCATCAACCTTTCATTCTGATTTTGTTTCTGTTTCTGGTTCGGTGGTTGGTTTCCTTTCACCGATCCAAAGACTGTAGACTGTCTTAGTATCGCTTGCGGTTTAACAAACTGTGGAGAAGTTAAAGTTGTCAAGTTGCTTTAAGGTTTGGGAAGCTAGTTAATTTAATTGTTTGGTTTTGATGTATGAATATGTTGTTTATGATTTTGCATGTGTGTGAAATTGAATTATTTGATGTTCGGTGATCTTGGTGTGGACTGTTATATGCTATGTTCGTGAGGTTTGGGATTCTGCAGAATTTTGGTTCAATGGCCGAGTGAATTATGAGGAAGGGTGATGGTGAAATTAGGAAATTTGTGTTCGGTATTAGGTGGGTGGTCGGTCTCCTAGCCGTACTCAGTTTTGTATTAGCGTTCGTTCTTAGTAGTACTAAGTTTGTATTGTGTTCGGTCTTAATTGAGTTATGCTTTTGTGGGGTTTTAGTTAATGACTGATCGGTCGTGTACTAGCCGTTATGCTAGTGATAGCGCTCGGTCTTGTACAAGCAGTTATGCTAGTGTTAGCGCTCGGTCGTGTACTAGCCGTTATGCTAAGTGATAGCCCTCGGTCTTGTACTAGCAGTTATGCTATTGTTAGCATTCAATAGTGTATTAGCCGGTATGTGAGTGGTAGTGCTCGGTCTCGTACTAGCGCTCGTTCTTGGTAGTGTTCGGTCTCGTACTAGTTCTCGTTCTTGGTAGTGCTCAGTATTATACTAGTAGTTATGATAGAGTAAGTGTTCAGCCTCAGTCGATAGTGTTCGGCCTAAGCTTGTAGTGTTCGGTCTAAGCTCTTAGGTTTCGGTTAAAAGCTTTTAGTATTCGGTGATGTTAGCCTCTAAGAAGTATTCTCTCGTTCGGTCTTGTTCATAGGTCTGATGATATCTCTTTCGGTTTTGTTCAAGGATGGGATCGTATTTTATTGTTCGGTTTGACTGTATTGATGGTTAAATATGATGGTATTTAAAGTATGACATGAATTGAATAGTATGGATATGAAAGAGTATTTCAAGGAGGAATATCCTGTGGTTGGTTACTGAATTGTAAAGTATGAATGTGGTTATGCTTAGCTGACGTTTATCCTGATATTCTGTGATTACTCATTCTCATGTAGAGAGGAGTAACTCATGTGAGAGAATGGCAGGAGGTGCTAGTCCATAAGGTTAACTTGGGTGAGGTATAACGGACTAACCCTGGGGGCAGCTATTGAGGGCATCCCAGCTACTACACCACACGGGTGCACAATCGTCGTAGCTACACAATTCATACAGTCCGAACAGTGAGGGTAAAAGTGGTCGGTCATTGCATGTATTATACGTTTAGTCATTGCTGGAAATGTATGTTTGGTTGTTGCATGATTGACATGATTGGTTTTTGTTTACTCTTATATTTGTTTGAATTATATGTTTTATTGGATTAATTAAATTACATTAGTTTACCCTTATTATTGTCTTGTCATGTTGTTCGTTCGGTCGTTTTTGTCATTGCAATGATCACCCTGTGGGTGTGAGCAGAAGGTGATGAGGGTTCTCTAGAGCAGGTACTGACACTAGAGGATGGTTTCCGTTAGAGTAAAACCATCGGTCTTGTGCTTATTTTTGTATTAGTGTAGGGTCGTTCGGTGTAATACACTGCTTGTATGACCGTTCGGTTGATTCTTATGGTTTGTTTCAGTATAGGGTTCTATAAAGTTTTAAAATTTATGGTTATTTTAGGATAACTATAAGTTAGCTTTATTTCCTGTAACTTTTCTATTTTATTGTAAATGTAAGTACTCTTAAATATGTTACCAATGAGGAGCATTGGCAAATTTGAAGATAAATGATTTTGATGATCCTGCAAGAAGATAGACTTGAAGAAGCTGTTAAAATTATTTTAAAAGCACTTTGTAGAATATAAATGTATTAGGAAAGTCTTAGAATATGTAATACTTAGAAAATCTTGTATCTTTAGTTAAGTCACGCATTTAATCGATTATGAGAAGCTATAATCGATTACCATGAGCACTCTTGAAAAAAGCATTTCTGGAATAATCGATTATTCCTTCAATTAATCGATTATCAACTGGTCTTGATGAGAACTGCACAAGTCTCTGGAATAATCGATTGTTCCTCAGGATAATCGATTATCACTTATTGAAAAATCCTGTAACGGACTTAAATAATCGATTATCACTAACAATAATCGATTATCAGTGGCAGTTGTAATCTGTCTTTTCTAACTCAGACCAGTTGCCTATATATAGTTGTTCCAAAACCCTTAGAGGGTGAACTCTGAGCTTTTGAGAATCTGAGGAAGTTCCAAAAAGCTAGTTCAAGTACTTTGCTTGGTCTCGTGAACAGGAGAAGCTCGTGCTTTGTGGGTCAAAGGTCGGAGCGATTCTCTTCGAGTTGGTAAGGCTTTCATCTTCCGGTTCGTGTGTCAAAGGAAGATTTTTATTTGCACTGTTCCGGTTCGTTGGTCGAAGGAGAGTGTAGATTCCTACTTCCGGTTCGAAGGAAGCTCCCTTCCGGTTCGTTCGTCGAAGGAATGTTTTATCTTTCTATTTTATTTACTCCGTTGTAAATTTGTGAAACTAATTTTTAGTGAAAAACGTTAATCACTTTTTATAGTGATTAACAACTGGATGTAGATTCTTTTGGATCGAACCAGGATAAAAATTATGTGTTGAATTTTTCTACTCACTACATTCTTTACATTTTATGCTCGTCAACTGTTTGATAAATTTTCTCTAAGAAAATTGATTTTCTAAAACGGATCATCTTAATACGAATTTGACCGAACACGCTTTCCGCTATCTATATTTCATTCCGCTGCGCGACTTTATAATGATACCGATTGTTTCGACAAAATATAGTTTACAACTATATTTTTGGGATGTTACATAAAACCTTTTACAAAACATATATCACTCTCTGATGTTTTATAGAATTTAAATCAAATTTCATAACAATATAAAAAAAACTAACAAAAGCTTAAAATAATTTTGACTGAAACATTTAAACATCATGGACTTTAAGTCCTTGATATAATTATTATCACTCACTTAATTATTTTTGTTTATTGTTTGCAACTTGACTTCGATAAAAAAAAAATAGAAAAGTGATGTTTATTGTTTCCCCTGTAAACATTTGAAATAAAAGGTTCTTATGCTTCCTGAGACTTTTATGTTATCACTGACCAAGAGATCAACTTTCTCACCACCATGTTAACAAGTTTTCAATGAAGACAATAAAAGTCATTATTTATTTTACATTAACTGCAATATAATTTATGTATTAACTACAAAACCGCATATTTTTTAACACGTGTAAACAAATAAACACGATACAAATAAACAAGATAACAAATAAACAAAATAACAAGACAAAATAAAAATTAAAAAATTAAATAACATAAACTCAAATAGAATATATACAAATTTTGAGTATCCAATAAACAATTTATTTTAATAAAAAAACACACATAAAAATATGGAATTTATGAGAAAATTGAAACCTAATTAAATCTAATTATTATTTAAGTCTTCAAACTAAAACATTACATAATTAAAACCACACAATTTAAGCTAGTACACTTTAAGCAATATTGGTTGACACAATAATATAATCAAATCCATGATAATTAACATTTTACACACCTATATTTCAATGTTAATATCAGAATACGTGATCCAAATAATTGTTTGTCTTGAAATCATAATTGTAAATATAAACCTATCTAAATTAAAACTATAAAAATTTAGTTAAAAACATCATATTTAGAATTGAATTATTTTAATATTTTATTATTTCCCAAAACAATTTTCAAGTTGCAAATGATATAAAATATAATGTCCAATTAATAAATAATTAATACAAATTATATATATATATATATATATATATATATATATATATATATTATTTATATTGTAATTGTATTGTGGGATATGTTTGGATGTGTGTCGGAATGTATAAAAATTATAAAATTAAACTTAATATAAATATTAACTCATAAAAATAAAATATCATGACAAAGAAAAATAAGAGTGTTTGATTTTTTTAATAGTAAAATAAATATTTCGGCTCAATACTTTAGTTTTTTAAAACCTTGAAAAATGGTATTTTAGAAGAGATGGTAGTCTAAAAATAGTGAGACTCGATTATTTTAATATTAAACGGTTTTATTATAAATAGTTTTGTTATAAACGAGTTTCATTATTTTAAAACGTATCATTTCTCTAGAAATCACTTTTCTAGAGTTTTATACCTTCTCTCTAAGAGTTCTTGATCTCAAGTCATCTATTTGACGATCAGGAGGTGCCTAGATGATCACGACGTCAAGGTCTACCTATCTGCCCTATCAGATTGTTGATTAGAGCAAGTAAGTTTCATTCCCTTTCCTTAAATTTTTCCCTAAATCTGTGAGCATGCAAAAGAATCTGTTTTTGCATGTGAAGAGAGTTCTTCTTTCTTGATTCTTAGTTCAATTTAGGTTCTAAGGTTGGTTTCCTATCACCAATCGGTGATTTGTAGGTTTTCTAGAGTTTCCTTGCAGTGCAAGCATTCGGTTGGGGTTTTCTAGAGCTGTGTAGCGTCTCATTGAGGTAAGGGAAGCTAGATATTTACTTTTAAATTTAAGTATGCAATATGTTTTTAATAGTTTGTGAATTCTGAGCTGTTGGGATGAAAAATGTTATTGTGTGATAGTGATGATGGAAGTAAAGTAGTGAAGTTGATGCATTGTAATGATTGATGTGTATAACCTGAGGAATCTGTTTGAATGTGTGTGAGATGTTGAATTTGCATTGTTGAAGTTATTTGTGTTGATTGAATTGTTGAAAGAAAAAGGGATTTTTGGATTGTAGGTTATTTGGTCTATAAATGAGTTCGTGAGTAAGAATATATTCAGAAATGGTTGGTGAAGTACTTTTATACAGTTAAGGTTGAGTATGAGCTGGGTTATGTCATGTTCAAACGTCTAGAATTGTAGAAATATGAATTGTGTTTGAGTGGTAGTGATTAGGTAGAGTTCAACTTGGTTGAGAACTCAATTCTTAGGAAGTGGACTAGTGAAAATCTAAGTTGTAGGTTATGTGCTTGTATGATCAGCTTGAGGAGTCTTGGTGAGTTATATAGGACTTTCTAGAGTCCCTAAGTTACTTGGAATTGTGCCACAAAGGGTAAAATTCAAGTTGGGTCAATAAGTTGAGTTTTTGTAAGTTTTTGGGTGAAATCTTAAGGCTACTTGTTTAGATTGATATTAGAAGGATTTATACACACTTAGTTAAGTTTAATTGAGTGTATAACACAATCTATAAGAGTTAGAAGTTGGGAAAAAAATAGTTAAAATTGGTAAATTTGGTGTAGGTTGGTAATTATGCACATTTTAGTGCTGCAGAATTATGCAGACTCGCTGAGCGAGTGGATTCGCTCAGCGAGTAGTGATAGAGGTGGTTTGTTTGTCTAAGGACTTTCGTTGAGCGAATGGTATGCGCTGAGCAAATTGTTGAGGTCTGGGACCAATGTCAGTTTTATTCGTTAAGCAAATGGTATGCACTGACCGAATTTTTGAGGTTTGGGAACACTGTCAGTTTTATTCGCTTAGCGAATGTTATGCGCTGAGCGAGTGATTTGAGGGTCTAATCCACTGTTTGGTGGGTTTCGCTTAGTAAGGGTATGCGCTTAGCAACTAGTCCAGGTTTTTGTTTACACTTTTCTTATGTGTTCTTATTTGATTTGAATGATGTGTTGATTTATCTTAGATTATGTATGAGGGTGTACTGAGTTAGATATGTATTAAAGAGATAAATTGTGATTCAAATGGAATTAAAGTGTGGTTTCAAAGTAATGAAAGTAAGTTCAAAATGGAATCTTTAGGTGAGATTCAAGTTTGTTTAGAATGATTGCAGGGATCTCAGTCTTGAGGGTTATCCTGAACTCCAATGGTCTTTCATTCTCAAGTAGAGAGGATTGACACATGTGTGAGGAGTAGCAGGAGGTCTTAGTCTTGGGGGCTTCCAATATGCCTCAAGGTCCGGAACAAACTAACCTCGTGAGTGTGGTAGGGTGAAACTCATTGACAATGGTTTTGCAAAGCAGTAGAGGCCACCACGAGTATACAACCCGCCATAGGTCGTCAATCATTCTAAGTCTGGACAGTCAAGTCTAAGTCATAACATGTTAGGATGTTTTGAACTAGTTTATTTTGCATGAATACTTATGTATGTGGTATGTTATATCAATGTATGAATTCGTTTTAAATCTAGCTTACCCTTGTTTTTGTGTTGTTTGTTGTGTGTTGTTTCTCTTTTGCGATGATCACCTTAATGGTGTGAGCTTAAGGATGCAATCTTTCAATTGACTCAGCGGGAGATTGGGAGTGAAGCTTCCAGTTTAGGTTGTACTTTTATTCTTCACGTGAATAATTTTATTCATAATAAATCTGTAGTACTTGTTATATCGTTATACATATGATGTTCATTTTAGTATTTTTATATTACTAAATTGGAATGTTACAGTTTCAGTCTGAGTAAAAACACTTGGAATTGACTTATGGTGGTATATTCGAATAAAAATATTTTATTTTATTTTTAATCTCTTAAATTAACTATGAAAATATTGAAACAGTTTGAATAATTTAATTCTACTAATTTTTTTTATGTTTTTAAAATATCTTGATGTACACTAATATTAAAATATATTAATTTTTTAATATATCCAAATTAATGAAATTTGGAAACATAACAAATAAACAAAACTCAAAAATCATTAGACTGTCTAGACTACCATAAATTCAGTTCTCCCTTTTTCTCTTCATACAGTATTTTTTTCTGCAGTAAACCTATTTATAGAACAGTAATACGTGCCAACAGTATTAGAGGTACAGACCTTTTTACTGATCATGTTTGAGATAACTCATTATTTGGGAAGAAGATGTGAAGAGGTGTAATTGGTGGTAAGAATTAGTGGGAATTTGATTTTTGACGAGCAGGATTCTAATTGATTTTCTTTTTCAAATTTCTTTTCTTCATTGATTCTCGAAAAATATATTAGAAAATCTTATTGAAATTTGGTCCGAACTGTGATTAAATCTTTTCACGTTGAACGAAATTCTTCAAAATTGAAAATTCAAACTCTTTAAAATTCGAATTCTGAATGGATCGCATCACATGATCACATCAATTTGGACATCATCCACATTGTTTTCATCCACATTGTTTCCATTGTGGTCAATTAGGTGAAAGTTAACCTTTCATTTCCATAGAAAATTAATTATTGAAATAAAAAATTGTCATAGTTATTATGAGGTGTATAGAAAAAGAATAGATATAGAAAAAGAATAGATAGCTAAACAAAAGACACTTTTAAAGAAATTAAGTGACTAGGACGAATCATACAATCATTTTCTCATAGGGTTGCATGTCGTACAACATAATAATATAGGGACAATTGTAAAATAGATAGTTAACAATTTTTTTAACATTTTTTCTAACAATAGAATGTGTCATTATTTTATTGGTATGTATATTTAAAACGGACCAATCACAAGTTACTATATAAACAATTTTAAAATAGTCGTAAAAAAAAAGTTGTTAAAAATATATTTTCCTATGTTGTTGATAAGTGTGAAAAAGATTTGTTTTTACACTTATAAATGAGCTCAATCTTGTAATTATTCATGTTGTTCCTCATTGAAAAGTTGTAATAGGTAGTAGAACGTTATGTTAAACATTGTACAGGAAAGGTTGTTATTTGGACACTTTGTCAGCCAATTCTCGCAAAGCGAAAGCCAAAATTCGCATTGCCAGAAGGAGGGAATTCGCATAGCGCACTAGTACCTGTGCGTTGTGCGAATATCATCAGTTGAAGTGCAGCAATTCAGAAAAATTCGCACAGCGCATACACACATGTGCGCTGAGCGAATTAATGAAGTTAAGTGGCTTTAAAAGACGTGACAGAAAGACATAAATTATCTTCTGACACACGAACAAAGCTAGAAAAATACTGGAGAACTCAGGAGACACTGAGGAGACCTTTCAAGACATCAAGACTTCACTTTCTGCAAGGAATTTTTGAAAAGAGTACGTTTGAGATGTCTAGGATAGACTAATCTTTCTGTTCATTGGAATTGGTTGTATGATGACACATTAATGTAAATTTCCTGTGCAATATATGTTTTTGTTCTTGTTCTTTTCTTGACTTGCTTTTGATTATATGGAAGTGTAATTCTCTCTAAAAGTTCTTTTGTACGGGGAAGTATTTTTATAACCAGAAACGTAAGAAAAGAAACTAAAAGTAACTACGCTAGGAATAGCTTCTGTGCTTTTGGTCATTCTCAACATCTGAATTTAATGCAAAATTATCTGCTGAATTAATTAAGGAATTAATAATTTGATAGATAATTTTAGAACTTGTTTTAAGGAATTAAACCAAGATACTCTTATGTGAATGCTTGAACAGAGAATGTATGTTGTCCAGAATTTTACTGTAATGTTAGTCAAACACCAATTCCAGTTATCTTTTATCGTATTTTTCAATCTTAATTTTTTTTACGTTGTTAATTTCATGCTAATTTCCAAATTGAAATCACAAATGTTATCATCAGTAATTGATCTTGATAAATAATTTTAATTGAATAACGTGACTCAAATTCCCTTGGGAGAACGATACTCTTAACTTAATTCACTGTATTACTTGAATAATTTGGTATACTTGCCAAATAGTTACCAAGTTTTTGGCGTCATTGCTGGAGAATTTGATTGTTATTGTTATTTCAATCATTCATTGTTTATCAATTTCAATTCTGTTCCATTATCTATATATCCATTGTTTTTAATTCTTGTATATATATTGTGTTTTGTTTTTGTTGTTATTTCTTTGGGTTGATCACTTAAGATTGTTGTTCTACATGAGACGCAGAACAAAATCT
This sequence comes from Vigna angularis, assembly GCF_016808095.1. Classification (NCBI taxonomy): domain Eukaryota; kingdom Viridiplantae; phylum Streptophyta; class Magnoliopsida; order Fabales; family Fabaceae; genus Vigna; species Vigna angularis. Next base: position 8,237,244 of record NC_068980.1, on the reverse strand, counting down.
GAAAATTTATTGTTTGATTCTGAGATTGGGAGAACAGCCCGTAGGAATAACAGTAGACGTAGGAGAGAAAATAAAAAAAAAGAAGCTAGAGAAGCTAGTGTGTCTGCTACTTCCAACATTTTTTCTTCTTCAGATCAAGAGGATAAGGATATGGAGGGAAATCATGATGAGGAATAACCAAGAGTTAGGCGTACGTTGGAAGATTATGCTTCTGTGTCAATACCTTCAACCTTCAATAGTATAGCCCAACCTATGGTGAATGCTGCTCATATGGAAATGAAGCCAACATTAATTCACCTTGTTCAGAGCAATCATGTTACTGGAATGTCACATGAAAATCCCTACAATCATTTGGCAAATTTTAATGAGATCTGTAACACTGTGAAAATTCTTCATGTGCCAGATGAAGCAATCAGACTGAGTCTTTTTCCCTTCTCATTGGCTAGAAATGCAAAGCTATGGCTAAATTATTTTCCTGAGGGATGTTTGACTGTGTGGAAGGATGTTGTGGCAAAGTTTTTGCATAAATATTTTCCCCAATCCAAGATCAATAAGGGTAAACAAGAAATATCCTCCTTTCAACAAGAGCCTGAAGAGTCATTGAGTCAAACATGGGATAGGGTCAAGGGATTGCTAAGAAAAACTCCAATTCATGGATTTGACGTGCCTAGTCAATTAAATCTTTTCTTAGGAGGTTTAAAATCTCACACTAAGTTAATGTTAGATACCTCAGCTGGAGGTAACATTAGGTGGAAGACACCTGATGAGGCACATGAGTTAATAGAGAATATGGCATCTAATGATAACGATGTCCAAAGTGAAAGAGTGCAAACGCAAAAGAAAGGAATGTTTGAATTGCAATCCCAAGATGCCTTATTGGCCCAAAATAAAATCATGACTTAACAACTTGAATCATTAATGAAAAAGTTGTCACAATTACCAAAAGAACTCCAAACTGTATCACCGGCACAACATATTCAAATTGTGCAAGGTTGTGAACTTTGTGGTGGTGATCGCCAAAATGGACAGTGTGATATTCAGTCCAATTCTAAGGAAGAGGTAAATTATATGGGTAATCAAGGTCGTCCAGGCAATTATGGAAATTATAATCAAGGATGGAAACCTCATCCTAGCATGGGTTAGGCTAGTTCTAGTAGACCACCACAACAACAATTTCAACAACAACCTACTTTATCTTATAGGACATCCAAACTTGAAGAAACTCTTCAACAATTCATGCAAATGTCCATATCAAACCAAAAGAGCACAAAATCTTCTATAAGGAATTTAGAAGTTCAAATTGGTTAGTTGGCTAAGAAATTAGAAGACAAGCCTGCAAATACATTTGGAGCTAACACTGAACCAAATCCAAAAGAGCATTGTAAAGCTATAACTACAAGGAGTGGTAAAGTGTTAGAAGGAGTAGTTGTGAGGAAGGAGGAAGAGAAGAAAAACTTAAATGAAGAGAAAGAAGAGAAAGTTGAGGAAGAAGAAGATAAAAAGAAGGAAGAGGAAGAGAGTCATAAAGGAAAACAAGTTTTAAATCCTTTACCTTATCCAAAGACTTATTCAAGAAAGGAAAAGGAAAGTCAATTTTCCAGGTTCATGGCTCTCTTTAAAAAGTTAGAAATCACAATTCCCTTTTCAGAAGCACTCCAACAAATGCCTTCTTATGCCAGATTTATGAAGGATTTGTTGACCAAGAAGAGAAAGTACATTGAAGAAAAGACAATTGAGGTGCACGGGAATTGTAGTGCAATAATCCAAAAACTTCTACCACCAAAATTCAAAGATCCTGGTAGTTTTACTATTCCATGCACAATTGGAAAACTTCTCATTCGAAAAACATTAATAGACTTAGGTGCAAGTATCAATTTGATGTCTTTGTCTATGTTAAAGAAAATCGGGGACATGGAAGTAAAACCAACAAGGATGACACTTCAACTAGCAGACAGGTCTGTCAAGTACCCATATGGAGTTATTGAAGATGTTTTAGTGAAAGTTGACAAATTCACTTTTCTAGTGGATTTTGTTATTTTAGATATGGAGGAGGATACTTAAGTCCCCCTTATACTTGGTAGACCTTTTATGAAAACTGCTAGGGTGATAATTGATGTTGATGATGGCCATCTTAAGGTGAGGTTGCGTGATGAGACAGTAACTTTCAATGTTGTGGAAGCAATGCAACACCCGAGAGATAGAGGAAATTGTTTCAGAGTATAAGTTTTGGATGATGTGGTTGAGAAGGTAAAGAGTCAGATGTACGTGAAATCTCGTTTAGAGTGTGTTTTGATAAATTCATGTGAGGAACTTACTTTAGAAGGGAATCTAAAGTATAGGAGATTTCACAACATCTGGAAAAATTGAAAGAAGAAAAATCCACTCATGTGAAAGTGGAAAAATTAGAAAAGGCTAACTTAGATGATCAGGAAAAAATGGAATTGAAAATATTGTCTGATCATCTTAAGTATGTGTTTTTAGAGGAAAATTCCAAGAAGCCAGTTATCATTAGCAATTCTCTGTCAAAGAATGATGAAGCAAAATTGGTTGAAATCTTAAAAGAGAATAAAAAGGCAATAGGTTGGCATATTTCCGATTTGAAAGGTATAAGACCAACGTATTGCATGCATAAGATTATGATGGAAGAGGACTATAAACCCATAGCACAACCACCGAGAAGATTGAATCCAACTTTGAAAGAAGTGGTGAGAAAGGAAGTACTAAAATTGCTTGAAGCAGGAATGATATGTCCTATATCTGATAGTGTTTGGGTGAGTCCTATGCATGTTGTTCCTAAGAAAGGGGGTATGACTGTTGTTCAGAATGATAAGAATGATTTGATTCCTACAAGAACAGTCACAGGGTGGAGAATGTGTATTGATTATAGGAAATTAAATCAAGCCACCAGGAAAGATCATTTTCCTCTCCCTTTTATGGATTAAATGTTGGAAAGGCTGGCAGGACAAGCCTACTATTGTTTCCTAGATGGCTATTCCGGGTACAACCAAATAGTAGTGAATCCTGAAGACCAAGAAAAAATTGTTTTCACTTGTCCCTTTAGTGTGTTTGCATACCGAAGGATGCCATTTAGTCTATGTAATGCTCCTGCCACATTCCAATGTTGCATGCTAGCCATTTTTGCTGATCTTGTTGAGAATTGCATAGAAGTTTTCATGGATGATTTCTCCGTCTTTGGAAAATCATATGATTTATGCTTGTAGAACCTGGATGTAGTCTTGAAAAGATGCATTGCCACGAACCTTGTGTTGAATTGGGAAAAATGTCATTTTATGGTTCGTGAGGGGATTGCCTTTGGAATAAGATCTCATCCAGGGGGATAAGTGTAGATCAAGCTAAGGTTGATGTGATTGAAAAGCTACAACCTCCTACAAATGTCAAAGGGGTAAGAAGCTTTCTTGGACATGTTGGATTTTACAGGAGATTTATAAAAGACTTTTCCAATATTGTTAAACCCCTTTGCAATTTGCTTTTGAAAGACACTCAGTTTGAGTTTGATGAGAAATGTCTGAAAGCTTTTGAAATATTGAAAGAGAAGCTAGTCTCAACCCCTGTTGTAGTCGCACCAAATTGGACTCAAGATTTTGAGTTAATGTGCGATGCTAGTGACTATGCCATTGGGGCTGTGTTGAGACAAAGACTTGGCAAAGTTTTTCACGTTATTCATTATGCTAGTATAGTTCTGAATGATGCACAATTGAATTATGCCACAACTGAAAAAGAATTTTTGGCAATTGTGTATGCTCTTGAAAAGTTTAGACCTTACCTGATAGGGTCTAAAGTTATCATTTACATTGACCATTCAACAATAAAATACTTACTGGCAAAGTCTGATTCAAAGTCACGTCTCATAAGATGGGTTTTAATGTTACAAGAGTTTGATCTTGAAATTAAAGACAAAAAGGGGAGCGAGAATGTCATTGCTGATCATTTGTCTCGCCTCCTTAACACTGAGGTGACTGATAAAGAAGGAGAAATTAAGGGAGAATTTATTGATGAGCGTCTGATGCTCATACAACAGAGGCCATGGTTTGTAGATATGACAAATTTTAAAGCTGCAGGAATTCTCTCTGATGACTTAACTTGGCAGCAAAAGAAGAAGTTTTACATGATTCCAAAGAATATCTTTGGGATGATCCTTATCTCTTCAAGTTGGGTGTTGACCATTGATGAACAAATCTTCATTCCCTAAAAACGGAGTCAAAAACTTGTTAACTCTCGGCAAGTGTAACCGAATCGTATCAAGTAATAAACCTGGTAAGACCAAGTATCGTTCTCCCAAAGGACTCACGGCCTAGACAGTTGTGTGATTTTGTTGATTAATTAAGACTTGTGAACAAATTGTTGTAAGTTTCAAATGCAAAAGATTGAAAAGTAAATATGTATGCATGTGATGATCAATGGGCAAGAAGAAACAAAACACGTGAATTGAAATATATGAATGAATATGTTGTTGGGTTTATCAATTTCATCCTATCCACTCTCTTGTATTTAGAAATTCATCATTCTTTTCATTAATGTTAATGTCACTTTCTAAATTACTTTAAACCCGATGTCTCGGCGAAGAAAGCCTATCCTTAATTATGAGTTCATACAATTCCTAGCATTCCTAATAATTAATTCTGAAGCACAAAAGCTTAAAGGCAACCAACCATCATACTCCTATGTCTAGGTTTGTAATATACTGTTGGGAGAGATTCCCCAGATCTAGATTTCCTCGTATGTGTCCATATCGAATAAACCAATAATCATGACATCGAATGAGTTAAACAATGCATGTTTTGAGTAAAGAGGAAAAATCCTAACTATTAATGAAAGAAAGCATGTATCATATAAATGATCTTGAAGAACAAATTCCATACAAGAGAGTTTCTAAGGATTTACATTGATTCCCCAGCAACAAAATAAGTTTAGTTCACCATATTCATGGTGAAACTAGATGAAATACAATGGAATGAAAGAATGGAAGAGATAGAAAAACCCGAGAAAGAGAAAAGGAGAGCCGTCACCATCTCCAATTCTACCCCCAAGGGGTGAAAAGTGTGTTTCTGCTTTGTTCCAGCCAAAGATACAAACACTAGGACGTCCTAAAGCTTATATATTATTCTAACAAAATACAGAAAATTAAGCACAAACTCATAAAAGTGTCGCTCAACGGTAGTAGCGTGTGATCATTTCTTCCCCTCAACGACATTTCTCCCCTCAACGGTGCCAACGGGTCTTTGAGAGTGCCGCTCAACGATAATTAGCGCTGAGCGGTACTTGCGATTTCTCTTCTTTTGCACTTTTCGTGTCCTTTTCTGATTCCATCTCTATCCTACTTCACTTCTTTCATCAATTTCATCTTTAAACCTGCAAAAACAAGGGAATCAAGCATAAAACCGGTTCAACTCTTTTGTTTCCAACAATTCAACAAAATCATGAGTTCAAGCTAATTTGTAAGTCATAAAGGTTGTAATTGAAGTCAATTTTAAGTATAAAAATAATAGTTTTTCAACTGTTATCACAACCCCAACTTAGAACTTTGCTTGTCCTCAAGCAAATAAGATGTAACTCAATCTTCGACCAATCCATACAATGGTTCATCACATTCAAAAATCCTTCTTTCAAGACAAATAAATACTCAATTTAGCTCATCACCAAGACTTCAATCAAGATGTGCACATGCTTTTAGTGTTCACTCAATCACATAATATCCAACAAATGTTATTATCATGAATGATCAATCAACTAAGCAAGGATGTTCTTATGTGTTCATGGAATCTATCCTTACTAGATAAAGTGTTTCACTCAAACACACAAGTGTATAGGAGATATTCACTCATTCATTTTTCTATCACAATGTCACATGAATCAACTTTGCCTTTTATTTAACCATAATCAAAAACACTTACAAGCAAACATCATCATAAGGACTTTTCAATGGCTTATAATGTGGTTGGGCTAACAATAACAATTGGTTTTTCTGGATCACAAAACCCTTGAGTTAAGAGAATCATCTAAACACAACCATTCTTAATTATCCCCGACTTTCTTTTGCATTGAGCTTTTCTTTTCTTTTTCTTTTGCTTTTCACATGTGATAATGCTAAATTTTACCATTATTTAAGCATCATTTTAGTAGCAAAATCAACTCCTTTCTAACTTGTAACTTGTTTAATCCTCTTCTTTTGTCATGTTTTATAAATATTTGTGTTTTTGGCTACTTTGATGTACTTTCATCAATAATCCCTTATTTTGTAGCTAAAAATGAGCTTGGAAGACTCTCCAACAAACGATAGAACTGGACCAAGAAATTAGCACGAAGAAATGCCATCAGCAGTGCAAGAACGCTCGTCCCAGAAGAGTGGACGCTCGTCCAGAATGGAAGCACGAGCGGACGCTCGTCCAGGAGCTGGAGGACGTTCGTCCCACATTGAGGACGCTCGTCCAGTCAGGTGGCCGCTCGTCCAAGAGAGCGGACGTTTGTCCAGGAAGAGGACGCTCGTCCAGCCAGACACGAGGGACGCTCGTCCAGAAGAGGACGTTCGTCCATGCAGAAGGAGGACGTTCGTCCAGGAGAGGTCGTTCGTCCCAGGCAGAGAACGCTCGTCCAGCCAGGCAGAAGTGGACGCTCGTCCAGCCAGGCAGAGGACGCTAGTCCAGGAAAGAGGACGCTCGTCCAGGAAGGAGGACGCTCGTCCAAATGCGAGAGGCTCGCGCTCGGGCGCGAAAACAGAGGGCGCCCGGGCGCGACTTTTACTGATGTGGCAGACAGCTTATTTAACCCTAAAACGCGAAGGGGAAAGGGTCTTTGGTCTTTTGGAGGCGCGATTTCACTCAAAGGAGAGCTTGGAGGGCTGCTAGGGTTCGTGGGAACACTCCCTTCTTCCTCTTAGGTTCTTCATCTTCTTCCATGGCCATTTTGTAAGCTTTAGGGTTCTCCATGGAAATGGAGAACCAAACCCATCTTGTTGGGATTAGTTGTAGCCTTTGAATTCTTGTGTAATTGTTGAATGATTTGAATATATATATGTCTTTTCTATCAATTGCTAGTATTCTTGTTTCCGATCTTAAAGCTTGCATGTAATGGGAACGTTCATGGCTTGATTTTGGGGTTTCATGGATTATGGGAACGTAAGATGAAATCTTGAACTGAAATAGGAGTCCTTGTGGGTCATTGATTCTAGGAATGGAAGATGATTCGCATGTTGTCTTAGATCCCAGCTCTTTAATGCGGGTTTTGCTTGTTAGATTGCCAAGGAATTGGGATTTGATAAGGAAAACCTAGGCTCTTTCACCTAAGGAATTAGGGCTAGAGTGTTTTAGTGGATTGACTTTAGTAAATTGATAGAGAGGAGACGAAATTGGTTATACACAAGAGTGCATTGGTGAAAACTAGCCTTAACAATGTCATTTCATACCATTTCTAGTCTTTTCCATTTCCAAGTGCCTTCAATACCAAAGTCCAACCTTGTAATTATGTGTGAATTTACATTCCTGCACTTGTTCTGTATATTGATGTTATGTTATTGAGTCTATATGAGTTGTTAATCGCACAATTCTCTAGTATTACGAGTCTCTTGGGAAAACGATACCCGATCTTACCGGTTTATTACTTGAACGATTCGGTGCACTTGCCGAAATCGAGCCCAACAAGTATTTTTTGAGCTAACAAGTTTTTAGCGCCGTTGCCAAGGATTTGGGGATTGAACCCGAGTCCTAGCAACGGCTAACAAGTTAAATTGGGCCTCATCAAGTTTTTGGCGCCGTTGCCGGGGACTCGTGTCAATACTAGACTTTTGTGAGGTTTCTAACTTATGTAGACTTGATTTTGTATATAGAACTAACTCTTTTGTTGTAAATAGATTTTCAATTTTACTTGGGCTAATTTGTGGCTGTAGCCTAGTTGTGTCTAAGTGTATGCAGGGGATGTTCACACAAGGAGGACTGCAGCCTCAAAGACATCATGAAGACCCTGAGATTGAAGGAATTATAGGACACAAGGAGACAACTATGTGAGCATCACAAGCTGCCCCAACTTCTTCCTTCCTTGAAGATGCTCCAAGTGCTAAGTGAAAGATGAAGAAAGGAAGAAGAAAAGAGAAAGACTAGTCACCACCACCCTTTGATGAGAGACAAAGAACTCAAGCCTAGCAAGCCAAAGTTGATCAAGAGGATTGAGTATTTAAAGATGTCAAGGTAGTGGAAGGACTAAGATAAAGAGAATTAAGCTTTGAGAGTTGATTTGGTGACTAGAGAGTGGTTCAAGAAGAGTTGGTGGAAGGAGCACACCAACATCAAAATCTGCACTTCATTGAGTAATCCGTCAAGCTAATGACGTTAAACAAGCGCTTTTGGGAGGCAACCCAATTTTCTTACCCTTTTTACTAGTGTTTGTGTGATTGTTGTGTTATTTGCATTAGTAGCTTATGTTTTGCATGTTTGTGTAGTTTTGAATTTTTGTGATTTTTGAGTTTTGATGTTGTTTTTGTGGTTTGTATAAGTGTATTAGATTAGTTTTAGCTTGTTTGGTGTGTGAGTGCATTGAATGAAGGTCTAGAACCAAAAATCACATGGTGAGTGACCAATTTCGCAGAAATCTGCATTATGCAGAAAACTGATATGGCGCCCAAGCGCCCCCTGCTGAGGGGCGCCCGAGCGCGAGCTGCACCAGGGGCGTCCAGCACCAAAAATTCTGGTTCTGCACTTTTGTTTTTCTTGATTTATGATGAGTTTCCCATTCTTTTGCACTCTTTAACACACTCCTTTTGATGTGTTTTTATACCTTTTTGTGTTGTGGTACCTTTGGGAAGCTTAATTTTAAGACTTCCCTCTTTGTTCTTGTACTTTTATCTTTGTCTGTTTTGGCTTTCATTGTTTTGTTTCTTTGCTTTCTTTTGCATATTTCTTTTAGTTTGTTTTATGGATTCTTCTCTCCAGTTGTTGACTATGAGATACTAAGTTTGCTTTGAGCTTTGTTGTTACAGGATAAGATCTTCCTAAGGACTTAACAAGTTTGAAACCACCATTGGCCAACCTATGAGCCAGGCTAGAGCAGAGCAACCTATGACTTGAAAATTTTGCTGCTCGTGTAGCATGGCCTGGGGGCCAGGCCCCTACTGATGGGGAAGGTGGAGCAGTTTCGGAGTATATTCTACTGTTGGAGGAAGATGTTGCAGATGAAAGTGAAGCTAGTCTCCTACACTGCTGGAGCTGCAAAGAGTCCATTTTAATCGGTTTTTCAGTTTTAATTTCCAGTTTTATTTGCTTTCAGTTTTTGAATTTGGATTTCTTTTTGACTTGCCTAGTGGATAGTTCTTGTGCAATTGGTCTGGTGATTTGAGTGAATCATTTGTTATGCTTGAATTGAATACAAATCTCTTGTGCTTGCTCTTTATCCATGAGAATTGTTTTGAAAATCTGATTGAGATTATGTGGTTGAGCTTGTTGGACAGAGATTATGGTTGCTTGTATCTGTTTAGATAGATGCTTGGTTTTAATTGTGATCAATATTCTTGGCATGATGTTTATCAAATTTTGGAACCCTGAGTAAACCTGTGAGATGTTGTGCCTCAGAGTTTATTGCTGAATGTTATTACTTTGGAATCACAGTTGATTTTGCCTGAGTTTCTCTATTTGAACTAGTTACTTGCATGTTACAAATGATCAAGGCCATCTTGTTCTTCCACCTCTTCTACATTTTGAGCCTAAAAGCCAATGTATAACCTTTGAACCTTAAAGAAAACTTTCTCATTCCCGAAACCTTAAGCTTATTGAAAAATCCTTAACCTCCTTACCTTGAGTTGAGATGATCATATATTTTAGAGTGAGGAGAATGGTCTAAGTTTGGGGGAGTTCTTCTTGTCAAAAGGGGAGCATTGAGAAAAACAATAAGTTGAGTTAAAAAGAAAGAAAAAGAAGAAAGAAGAAGAAGAAAAACAAAAACATGAATTCAATGAAAAAAGAGTTGGGAAATAAGTTGAGAGTGGTTTATTCAATTTTGGAGAAAAAGAGATACTATGCTATATCATGAATTAAACTGTTTGGTCTCTTATCTCAAGGTGCTTTGTTGTCCAGAAAAAACCAATTTTTCTTCTTAGCCCAGCCACAATACAAGATTCAAAAAGTCCTTGTGATGTAACTTGTTTGTTGATGTGTTTGATATTGTTGAAACGAAAGGCAAAGTTGATTTGTGTAACATTGTGATATTTGAGAGTTAGACACACATCCTTATACACCATTGTGCTTGAGTGAAACACTTTCTTTGGTGAGAATTGGTTCCATGCACTCATTGAAAACAACTTGCCATGTTTGTTGATCTATCATTTGCATCTGTCATGTGATTTTGAACTGTTAGCACCATGATTGAAGTTTAGCTTGCTAAGACAATATTGTCTCTTGAATGTGATTTATAAGAGCAAGCATGATTGATTTTGTTTATTTGATTTAAATTGACTCTTGGATTGTTAGACCATTGTGATTGAATTGTTTGCTAGGAGAAGTACTTTTGCTTGAGGACAAGCAAAGTTGTAAGTTTGGGGGTATTTGATAATGCTAAATTTTACCATTATTTAAGCATCATTTTAGTAGCAAAATCAACTCCTTTCTAACTTGTAACTTGTTTAATCCTCTTCTTTTGTCATGTTTTATAAATATTTGTGTTTTTGGCTACTTTGATGTACTTTCATCAATAATCCCTTATTTTGTAGCTAAAAATGAGCTTGGAAGACTCTCCAACAAACGATAGAACTGGACCAAGAAATTAGCACGAAGAAATGCCATCAGCAGTGCAAGAACGCTCGTCCCAGAAGAGTGGACGCTCGTCCAGAATGGAAGCACGAGCGGACGCTCGTCCAGGAGCTGGAGGACGTTCGTCCCACATTGAGGACGCTCGTCCAGTCAGGTGGCCGCTCGTCCAAGAGAGCGGACGTTTGTCCAGGAAGAGGACGCTCGTCCAGCCAGACACGAGGGACGCTCGTCCAGAAGAGGACGTTCGTCCATGCAGAAGGAGGACGTTCGTCCAGGAGAGGTCGTTCGTCCCAGGCAGAGAACGCTCGTCCAGCCAGGCAGAAGTGGACGCTCGTCCAGCCAGGCAGAGGACGCTAGTCCAGGAAAGAGGACGCTCGTCCAGGAAGGAGGACGCTCGTCCAAATGCGAGAGGCTCGCGCTCGGGCGCGAAAACAGAGGGCGCCCGGGCGCGACTTTTACTGATGTGGCAGACAGCTTATTTAACCCTAAAACGCGAAGGGGAAAGGGTCTTTGGTCTTTTGGAGGCGCGATTTCACTCAAAGGAGAGCTTGGAGGGCTGCTAGGGTTCGTGGGAACACTCCCTTCTTCCTCTTAGGTTCTTCATCTTCTTCCATGGCCATTTTGTAAGCTTTAGGGTTCTCCATGGAAATGGAGAACCAAACCCATCTTGTTGGGATTAGTTGTAGCCTTTGAATTCTTGTGTAATTGTTGAATGATTTGAATATATATATGTCTTTTCTATCAATTGCTAGTATTCTTGTTTCCGATCTTAAAGCTTGCATGTAATGGGAACGTTCATGGCTTGATTTTGGGGTTTCATGGATTATGGGAACGTAAGATGAAATCTTGAACTGAAATAGGAGTCCTTGTGGGTCATTGATTCTAGGAATGGAAGATGATTCGCATGTTGTCTTAGATCCCAGCTCTTTAATGCGGGTTTTGCTTGTTAGATTGCCAAGGAATTGGGATTTGATAAGGAAAACCTAGGCTCTTTCACCTAAGGAATTAGGGCTAGAGTGTTTTAGTGGATTGACTTTAGTAAATTGATAGAGAGGAGACGAAATTGGTTATACACAAGAGTGCATTGGTGAAAACTAGCCTTAACAATGTCATTTCATACCATTTCTAGTCTTTTCCATTTCCAAGTGCCTTCAATACCAAAGTCCAACCTTGTAATTATGTGTGAATTTACATTCCTGCACTTGTTCTGTATATTGATGTTATGTTATTGAGTCTATATGAGTTGTTAATCGCACAATTCTCTAGTATTACGAGTCTCTTGGGAAAACGATACCCGATCTTACCGGTTTATTACTTGAACGATTCGGTGCACTTGCCGAAATCGAGCCCAACAAGTATTTTTTGAGCTAACAAGTTTTTAGCGCCGTTGCCAAGGATTTGGGGATTGAACCCGAGTCCTAGCAACGGCTAACAAGTTAAATTGGGCCTCATCAAGTTTTTGGCGCCGTTGCCGGGGACTCGTGTCAATACTAGACTTTTGTGAGGTTTCTAACTTATGTAGACTTGATTTTGTATATAGAACTAACTCTTTTGTTGTAAATAGATTTTCAATTTTACTTGGGCTAATTTGTGGCTGTAGCCTAGTTGTGTCTAAGTGTATGCAGGGGATGTTCACACAAGGAGGACTGCAGCCTCAAAGACATCATGAAGACCCTGAGATTGAAGGAATTATAGGACACAAGGAGACAACTATGTGAGCATCACAAGCTGCCCCAACTTCTTCCTTCCTTGAAGATGCTCCAAGTGCTAAGTGAAAGATGAAGAAAGGAAGAAGAAAAGAGAAAGACTAGTCACCACCACCCTTTGATGAGAGACAAAGAACTCAAGCCTAGCAAGCCAAAGTTGATCAAGAGGATTGAGTATTTAAAGATGTCAAGGTAGTGGAAGGACTAAGATAAAGAGAATTAAGCTTTGAGAGTTGATTTGGTGACTAGAGAGTGGTTCAAGAAGAGTTGGTGGAAGGAGCACACCAACATCAAAATCTGCACTTGCCGAAATCTCTTGGGAAAACGATACCCGGTCTTACCGGTTTATTACTTGAACGATTCGGTGCACTTGCCGAAATCGAGCCCAACAAGTATTTTTTGAGCTAACAAGTTTTTAGCGCCGTTGCCAAGGATTTGGGGATTGAACCCGAGTCCTAGCAACGGCTAACAAGTTAAATTGGGCCTCATCAACATGCTTAACTTTTGGCTCAATGCTTTTTATTTTCCCTTTCTATTTTCCAACAACCCCAAACTTGAACATTTATCAATACCACAAAATATTTTCATCTTAACTCAAGGTAAAGTTTTTCAGAAGGGTTTTCAAATTATGTTCATGGCTAAGGGTTCAAAGGATAGAACACATTGTGTTCTCTTTAATTGGGCTAAATTCATGCATTTGGCTAACAAAAAGGGTTTCCAATAAATGGCCTTGATCATATGATGCAAACAAGCAAATGATTCAATCATAGCAAACCTGGGCAAAGTCATTCATGCTTTCAAAGTAATAGCATTCAATCACAACAACTCTGGAGCTCAAAGTCTCACATATAAGCTCATTCACATTCCACATACACATCCTGCTTAGCATCATAATCACAATCATAACATCATGTATTTGTTCACAATGCTTGTGAACCACCTGTATAAGCATATAATGTGCACATTCTCAACATCAATCAAGATCAAAACACATCAAGCATTACTCATCATGCAATAAGTCATAAGCAAACCATCATAATAGATAAAGTTCAAATTGAGAACATCAACCCTATTCTAAAAGCAAAAGCAAATAAATTCAATATTACAAAACACTAGGTTGCCTCCCAGTAAAAGGTTGTGACAAATGCCAAAGAATACTAGAGAACTCAGGAGACACTGAGGAGACCTTTCAAGACATCAAGACTTCACTTTCTGAAAGGAATTGCTGAAAAGAGTACGTTTGAGATGTCTAGGATAGACTAATCTTTCTGTTCTTTGGAATTGATTGTATGACGACACATTAATGTAAATTTCCTGTGTAATATATGTTTTTGGTCTTGTTCTTTTCTTGACTTGTTTTTGATTATACGGAAGTATAATTCTCTCTAAAAGTTCTTTTGTACTGAGAAGTATTTTTAGAACAAGAAACGTAAGAAAAGAAACTAAAAGTAACTACGCTAGGAATAACTTCTGTGCTTTTGGTCATTCTCAACATCTGAATTTAATGCAAAATTATCTGCTGAATTAATTAAGAAATTAACAATTCAATAGATAATTTTAGATCTTGTTTTAAGGAATTAAACCAAGATACTCTTATGTGAATGCTTGAACAGAGAATGTATGTTGTCCAGGATTTTACTGTAATGTTAGTCAAAGACCAATTCCAGTGATCTTTTATCGTATTTTTCAATCTTAATTTTTTTTTACGTTGTTAATTTCATGCTAATTTCCAAATTGAAATCATAAATGTTATCCTCAGTAATTGATCTTGATAAATAATTTTAATTGAATAATTGTTAATTTCATACTAATTTCCAAATTGAAATCATAAATGTTATCCTCAGTAATTGATCTTGATAAATAATTTTAATTGAATAATGTGACTCAAATTCTCTTGGGAGAACGATACTCTTAACTTGATTCACTGTATTACTTGAACGATTTGGTATACTTGTTAAAAAGTTATCAGTTGTCCATCCTAATGTTGCTCACAGTCATCAATACCCATTTTTTTTATACATCTATCTCACAATGATTCTTTTGATCATAAGTCATACATTTACGGCTTCAAACTATTGCAAGCAAGTTGATGGGATATCTTAACAAAAATATCATGACAATTCCTTAACTGCAATTTCTCAATATTAGAATAGATACATTTTTCTTTTAACTTTTGCTATTTGTTAAGGTGAAACAAAAGAAGTTATTGTACGAATTTTCCAAATGTTGTGAGCATATGTTATACCTAAATCAAATCTATGCAATAGATAAAGGAACAACTATATTGTCAGCATTATAATGTCCAGAAGTTGGTTGACAAGGAGATGTTCCAGTCTATTGCATACGCCACATTGCTTCTGATTTGGACAAAAATTCAAAATTGCAAAGTCAGAAGAAACGACTAATATGGATAACTACGCTACTTAACTTGCATTACTAAATATTACAAAAGCTATCATGTTCAAATAATTTATTTTATTGTGTTGGCATAGGTTATGAAATAAAACAACTTACTTACCGTTATGAGAGCTGAATTCCGCCAAAAACTCTTGGATTGATCAGATACCGCTCAAAAATGTATTCAAGCTTATGATGGGAATAAGAGGTACAACCACATCACAACAAATATCATAAAGTGCATGAACTCTATTTTGAGGGTGGATGGTCCTTACCTATATTTGCTCTTGTATAGAATGCATATTACAAATATACTATCAATATCTTGGAAATATTACTCCTTTATTAAGAAAAACTCAACAACAATTAATTATATGTCATGTCCAAAGATATAGTGAAAAAAATTGAATTTTATGTTCAGAAAATAACCACCGCTAAATTGAGACGTCGATCTATATTCTATAAAGTTAATTTAAATTATTGATGTTGTGATTGTGGAGAGCTTCAAGCTCTTTGCTTCCATTGTTCTCATTCCTCTTGTCATTTACAACAAATGACATTTGTCAATCTAGTCTATAAAATTTTCCAATATTTTCAAAACTTATAAAATCTAATTTTATCTAGTTCATGATGTAAGATTGAATTTCATACTTAACCCCACATGCAATATAATAAATCAGAAAGACTAACTACGTATTCATAATATCATAATGAAACAAACCACCAAATTTTTTAATAAAACAAATAAATATTCTTGTTGTAGAAGTGGAGGTCATAATAAAGTAAATTGGCCAAAGATAAAATTTTCATCATTTTTGAAATTATTGTATATCATAATTCTTATTATATATTTATCAATATTTATTACTTCTTCAAATATATTTTAATTAAATTACTTTAAATAACACCAACATAAAAAATTTATTCCATAGTTTTTTCTTCCACTCCCTTTTTTTTAACACAATAAAAAATAACAAATAAAATACATTTTTAAAAAATCACTATAAAACTAAAAAAATTAGTTCAAATATGATAAACTACAACAAAAAAAAGTTATGTGAAGATGACAAGACTTTAGGTCAAATACTATAACACAAAAGTCGAATTTACCATCACACAACTTCTATAAAAGTTATTCTTCAATTAAGTCACAAGCCACAACAACTTTTTCATCAACTTAAAGTTGTATCAAAAGTTAGCAACTTTCCTTGAAACCATTCTCTATTGAAATTGTATCACCATCTTGTGACTTCACTTTGTAAAATAAAAGAATAATAATAAACAATCAATTACACCCATAATCATATCATAATACATCAAAACCGTGTTCACTTATAATAATTTCAAGCTCTTCTTAGCTAGTACTACTTAATAAAATTGTGATATATACAAGTTCTCCTAAATTGATAATTTTTAAATATTTATCCATTTTCATAATAACACTTTCAAATTGTAGAAATGTTTAACACACAGATATATTCACACTGATAAAATATTATTCGTGAATAAAGATATCTTATATTATATATATATATATATATAAATTCATATAAAACTATGTTGTTTTATCTGACGTAGAACTATGTAACTAACACAAATTAGACTTGAAAAAAAGCCAAAACTTTGTGACACAGTTGGACTGGAGTGACAGTGAGAGAAAGAGATAATAAGGAGAGTGTAGTGAAACCTGAGCCTCATAGTTTGGTGGGCACATACAGATTTTTCAGAGAAGGGTGTCGAAATGGCAGGTGAAACAGGTCAAGTGTCACACCACTCTGCATTCACCAAAATACTTTTTCTAAATAGCCCATACCCATACACATAATTTCTTCTGAAAGTTTCTGCATTCTGGTCCACCACTTACACCAACATGGACGGTCTATATCAATCTGTGGTCTTGATATTTCACAACAAAAATCCAAAAACATTTTCATGCTCTTATTTACACTAGTGCAGAATTGATCTTTAACGTCACCCCATAGACGTCCGTTCACGAAAACTCCAACGTAAATAATTGACCGGTGGCATAAACGTAAATAATTGAGTAAGAAGACGTCCGTCCTAGAGGGAGCCGGACGTCTATAATATAGTAGACGACAGACCCCTCTAACGGACGTTCAAAAGCCTGATATGAGAGTTGAAGATTCAGCCTCTTGAACGTCTGTCCTGGAGGGGGACGGACGTCTACTATATATGGACGTCCGTCCCCCTCCAGGACGGACGTTCAAGAGGCTGATGGGTTCACTACCCTGTCAGCCTCTTGAACGTCCGTCCTGGAGGGGGACGGTCGTCTATTATATATGGACGTCCGTCCCCCTCCAGGACGGACGTTCAAGAGGCTAACAGGGTAGTTGAACCCATCAGCCTCTTGAACGTCCGTCCTGGAGGGGGACGGTCGTCTATTATATATGGACGTCCGTCCCCCTCCAGGACGGACGTTCAAGAGACTGACAGCGTAGTACAACCCGTCAGTCTCTTGAACGTCCGTCCTGGAGGGGGACGGACGTCCATATATAATAGACGACCGTCCCCCTCCAGGACGGACGTTCAAGAGGCTGATGGGTTCAACTACCCTGTTAGCCTCTTGAACGTCCGTCCTGGAGGGGGACGGACGTCCATATATAATAGACGTCCGGCCCCCGCCACAACTGACGTTCAAAAGACGTTTAAAATAAAGATACACACTCCAAAACGCGAACCCGCGAGAAGTTATGCGAACCTTTCCCTCTGCGCCTTGCATTTCCAGGTTGGTTTTTATGTGTTTTGGGTCATTTAATCTTACTTTTGTTCCGATTAAATTGTTCAGTGATGACATATCTTTCATTTGGACCGATTAAAAATTGTTTTCGGTGCATTTTGGTGCAGTTTGTTGCGTGTTCTTGGGCGGCGTTTTTTGGCCTACATTTTTAGGTCGTTTACTCCTCCATCTTCTTCCATTTTCCTTCTGAATCTGTTCTTCAGACGTGTTGCAGTGCACAAACAAACGTTCAAACCCGTAATCCTAAATAACCCTAACCCGTAATCCTAAATAACCCTAAATAAGCCGTCTAATAAAGCCCTTTCTGCAGTAGTATATAGACGTCCGAGAGGTCACAGCGGACGTCTATATAGACATCCGGCCTGACACAGCAGACGTCCATATAGACGTCCGGCCGGACACAGCGGACGTCCATATAGACGTCCGGCCTGACACAGCGGACGTCTATATAGACGTCCGGGCTGACACAACGGACGTCTACATAGACGTCACCCGCATAGACGTCCGTTGGAGGTCGGACGTTAAAAGGCCTAAAGAACGGACGTCTATGCCCCTTTCTGCACTAGTGTTACCATTGTCGTATTTATTCCAACCTAACTTTGAATATTGGGTTCTTCCAAATAAATACTTTCCTCGGTGGTGGCTCCTCACACGTAAGTCAAATATCACTGCTGTGATTAAGATACTGTCGCCGAATACCTAAGGCGGTGGATATTGCATGCATTGCCAATAATTAGAACATTTACATATGCATTCAAATTAATGCAAATATATTAACCGTTAAAATCATGTTTTATAGATAAACTATTATCTAATGTATAATGTAAAAAAAAATTAACTGATTGTCACTCTCTTCAAACATTAGTGACAGCAGATGTTGTACTAGGAAGTTGTTCACGTTTCTTCACGTGGATAAAGAGAAGATGGTAAGAACAAAGATACAAAAAATGAGACAAAAGTAAAACAGCATTGACTATTTTTCCTAGACTCTTCAGCACAACCAGAATCTACGTTCGCACGCACCGAAAACTACAGTGTTGCGTTAATCACTAAAATTTACTAATATTAACAAATAGTATAACATTTATATCGGTTCCACTCACCACCAGATAATTAAATATTCATATTTATTTACTACTCATTATATATATATATATATATATATATATATATATATATATATATATATATATATATATATATATATATATATATATATATATATATTTATTTATTTATTGTAACATCTCAAAAATACAGATTAAAACCATATAATAGAATGATCACATTTAATAATAACTCAGATCAGTCTTACATTAAACAGAGCATACGACTATGACCGAACGGCCTTACAAAGCATTACTAGAAAATAAAGTTGTACAAGGTACACTCCTGACCGAACGGTTTACAAAAGAAGATACCGAACGGTCATACTAAAACAAAGGAGAAAGGTGATCGAACGATCACCTTACAATCAACTAAGCTATTATCCAAACGTCCTATTGTTTGGTCTTCACTTCAACCTCGACCAGGTTCTCTTCCTCCAGCGTCTCTTCCAACAGTACGTCTCCTTCTACTCACATCCATACGGATGATCATTGCAATGACAAAGACGAACGTACAAAACAAGACAAGATAGGAAACACAGGATAAGCTTATGTAATTTAATTCATGTATAAACATACATTTCAAAAAAATCAAACAAACAAGATAGTTCATCATACGTTCATACAAAGCTTAATACTAGACTGACTGTTCGGACTGTATGAAATCTGTGTAGCTACGACGTTCGTGCACCCGGGTGATGTAGTAACTGGGATGCCCTCAACAGCTGCCACCTGAGGTTAGTCCTATCTGTCCAAATTAACCATAAGGACTAGGACCTCCTGTGGTTCCCACACATGACTTACCCTCCTCTACGTGAGGACGAGTACTCACGGAACATCAGGATGAATCGCCAGCTTAGCATGCCCACATTCATACTTTACCAATTTCAATATTCATTCATGAGTCATTCCTCCCCGGAATGCTCATCCATAATTCAAACATTTCAATCCATATCACATTTTCTTCATCTTTCATTAATAATTATCTCACTTAACCACCTCGTACAAAGATTCATAAGGATTCCAAATAATGAACGTTCAACCCGAACTCAGAACGAGACCGAACACGTGGAGCAAGACCGAGAGATCTCCAATTCCAGAATAGATTAAGACCATGGGGTTAATATCGGGTTGAGAAAGATAACAAGTACAATCATATATCACAAGAAACGAATGGATCGAACGTTAATTACAAAATGAGCCAATTAGATGAACTGACTCTTGAGAGCTCCAATTGAACATCAAAAAACCATGCCAAGTATGAAGACTCTCTAGGATGGAACCAATGGATACGGAAACTTCAAGACATTCAAAAATAATAATTAGAAGGATTAACATGAAGAAAACGAACGCTTATGAAAACTTAGCTTATTTGGGTTTAGTATCAAGAAATCCGAATGTCAGTCAAAGACTGAACACTATAGTGAGCGAACCCTAGTGGGCTTGAACGAACGCTCTTATTATGAAGTTTAGCTTAAGGAGCTAGAACGAGTGCCGGGTGTAAGACCAAACACTTGCTTAGGACGAACACTTGATATAAGACCAAATGCTACTAAACTTAAAGAGAAGAGGCTTGATAATTATACTTAAATACTATTGGAATAGTCTTTAAGAATAACTAAAATATATATATATATATATATACTTAAGTTTATAACAGAATATCAAGACACAACTATGCTTGGCCGAACGCTCAAGCACGGTATTTCGAAATGCAGACGCTCGTCCTCTTGACGCCGTAAGTGCTTCTACGGTGTCTGAACGGAGATCGGAGAAGAGAAAGGGTGAGATTTCGTAGAGAGAAGGGAGAGTTTTAGAGAGAAGAAGGAGAAATGAGATTTTCAGAGTTTGGAGAAAAGGTTGCATGCAGAGAATGGCGTGAATTTTTGAAACTCAAAGTTTTCCTTCCAACGTCAAAAACGAACGTCCGCTCATCTGTTGACACCTGCCTTCCACTATCTGATTTCCTAATCCTCTTCGCTTGACACTGGGCGTCCGTCGTCTGGTGTCGAGTCCCCCCTCTTGACACGTGAACTCCACTAAAACGAATCATGAGTGTGTTTTAAATGGGTTCTGACATTTTTTTTTTCTTTTAAAGGTGTGAATTTTTTATAATTTTTATGATAAAAATCTAAAGAATAATGAAAGTTTTAAAATAAAAATGTGGAAATGTGTGTTTGAAAGCTCTAAATATTGGTTAGGAGATAGATTTAATTCAATATTTAAAAGATAAAAAATATTTATTTTAAATTTGAAAATAATTAAAGAAGTCAACACTTGTAAAATATATCTTTAACCTTATTCAAAATCATTAGATTATGTATGATAACCTTAATCGAGGTGTTTTTTGGTTGGAACAAAGTCACGTTAGCTATTTCCTAAGTACTTTTTAATGGTAAAAATACAACATTGTGAAAATAAAAAATACTTGAGATCCACCCATTTTTTGGGCTATTGTTGATATATATATATATATATATATATATATATATATATATATATATATATATATATATATATATATATATATATATATATATATATATATATATATATATATATATATATATATATACTATTTCCTCGTTTAATTTTTACCTTATTTTTTCTATATTCTTTTAAATCATTTATCATATCTATTATTTTATGTTTTTTTTCATATTTATTTTTTAATCTCTCAAATTAAGCTTAAATGAGATGAACATTAAGATTTGCTTAAAGAGAAATATTAGATTTAAGAGAAAATATAGGAAAAATAAAATAGAAGTGTTGATGGAAAAAATAATTAGTATTTTATATTTTTGAGTTAATTTAATGTGATCTCTTAATTTTTTTTGTCATAAAAAAATCAATTTCCATTAAATTGATATTAATATGGTTTGAAATTATATTTTCCATTAAAATCTAATTTTTTTTCTCTGTACTTTTCTTTTTTCTTCATTTTCTTTAACCATCCACCACCTTTCACCAATCTTTTTTTTCTCTTGTTTGTTCTCTTTTCCACTACTTTCCCCTGTCCTCTTCTTTCTTTCTTTCAGGACTTTTTTTTACCCTCCACACTTTATACCTTCCTATCTATTTTTATTCCTATTTCTTCCTTTTATCTCAAGTCCATTTTTTTTTATTAATTTTTCAAATTTTTTAAATTTTATTTTATTTTTGAATTCTTTCACCTTTCAACCTTAATAAAATCTCGTATTTTAAGCTCAACTCAAACTAGTATGATGTTTTCAAAACTAAACCTTTAAGAAAAGAGGTAGTGATGAAAGTGGTGAGAGAAGTGTGCTGTGAAAAAAAAAACTGTGGATGAAAAAAAAACTAAAGAGAAATTAATATAATGAGATAGATTACCTTTTAAAAGATATTCATATCAACTTAATATAATAAACTATATTAAATCATTTAATTAAAATAAAGATTGAATAGAGAATAAGAAAATTAAAAATAATATATAATAAATTTCACAAATATCAATATCAATATATAATTAAAAAATAAATAGAGAAAAATTCTTAAAAAGTGTAAGTAAATTTTCATCATGTTACAAAGTATTTAGAACTGTCAAAAACGGATAATCAGCTCGACCCGGTTCGGCTCACCACGGGTTGATCACTTAGTAAGTCAATCCAATCTGGTTAACTTATTAGCAAGCTGAAAAAATTCGAACCCGACTCGACCCACCACGGGTTGGTAGGTTAAACGGGTTGGCTGACTAGCTCATTTAATTATAAGTTTTTTTTAAAAAAAGTTACAATATTTTTTTAATTCAAATCTAAATAAACGTCACACTAAAATGGTGTTAACCTACAAAAACAATTCAAAATAAAAAAAAAATATTATACAATTCAAGCGTAATCAAAAAACATGTACAAAAGACAAACAAATAAGTCTTTGATATTGATAATTTTTGTATCATTTGTCCATTTATAATATTAGAGTCTTGAATAGAAAAATCTATAATATTTTTCTCTCTTTAAACATCTTCTTCTTTATCACCCTCTACAATATAATAAAAAAATACTAACAAATAATATTAAAACACAAAATAATAAATAATTAAATTAAATTAAATGGGTTGGTGAGTCAACTCGGCTCACTATGGGTTCAACCCGGTGAACCAGATTCTAAATAAATAGGGTTAAAAATTAATCTGCATAAAAAAAATTATATTTTCTTCAAACTCATTCTAACTCAAAACCGCGATGAGTCAGATTGGCTCCCAGATTACAATTTATTTTGACAAGTATTTAAGATGTTGCTGCCCCAATAAAAATCATCTTTGCTTTAAACATTATTAATCAAAAACATACTTTTAACCCATTTGGATCATCGTGTGAAAAATATCAACTGAAGGTAAGATTAATTGAACACATGGTTAAATTCCCACCCTAGAAAGATACTTTTAAAATGAAAAAAAAAAAAAAGTTTCGTACTGTACTGTGTTACTGTACGTACTGCTGAGGATGTGAATGGTTAATAAGATGAGAAAGAAAGTAACTGAAGTAAGCGCTCCAGCCAGCTGGGAACAAACGGTACTATAGTTTCTGGTATGTCCCACAAACCTTACAAGAAGAAATCACAACTTTAAGAAAGAAATTTTAATATTTATAATTTTGTAAATATATTTTAAATTAATTAAAATTATAATTACAACATTTTTGTCTTAAAAAATACATAGTTTATTTATATAATAAAATATAGATAATTATATCTATTATATTATTTCAAATTTATTGATTAATTATGCTAAATATTTTTAATTTAATAAACTAATGTATTAATTAATAACTTAAGTTATGAGCCTCGATTGAGTTTATAAACTAATTTTATTTCATAATCTAATATATTTTAGATACAGTAGTAGAAAAAATAAGTTATGTAACAAAGACGGAACAAAAATAAATGATCAGGCTCAATTAGAGAATTTGAATATAAATTGAATCTTAGAAATATAAAATTTTTGAATATATTTTTAAATATTTTCATTTATAATAATACGTTAGAACCATATTTTTGTTCAAATACTCTCGCCAACACAGAAATAGTTTGTTTTTGTTCATATATATTTCTAATGGCACAGAGGAAAAATGCGATGATTGAGTGTGTTTGTTTTTGTTTATTTGCATTGATTTGAACTGACTTTCATGTGATTTCAAATGATGCAAAGTTTATGTTGTTTTGATGAGATATCATGATCAAATAAGACTAAAGTAATATACAAAATAAATTGGTGATAAATAAAGTTATTAATAATAAATAAAATAATTTTTTTTGTATTTATTTCAACTGATAATCTTTTCTAAGGGAAATAATTTTAAAATATCACCACATTTCACAATTAAGTCTGCTAAATGAATTACTTGGAATTGTTCAAAAATAATTTGTTAAAATAAAATTAAATGTGAATTATTTAAAAGTAATATTTTCCAACCTGGAAAGTCACTTATAACAGTTGCTGGCATGGGAGATAACATAAACTCCTCTTCTCTTCTTACTTTGTTTATTTTTTAACTGTATCATAACGTCTGAGATGAAAATAAATTAAAATATATTTTCATCACCAATATAATCTATTGTAATATAACCATATTGTAATTGTAATAATATAAAAATAATAATAATTGTATATGATTGTTATTTACTCCGTAGTTGTCCGTATAACTCACCACACAATATTCAACTGGTATCTGTCGAAGACACTGTACGTAGGTCTGATTTTTGAACGGTGGCTCACAATAAATTTTGGAAGGAAAGTTATAGGCTGTAGCTCGGTCCCCCTACCAAAAATGATAATTCATAATCCAATTTCTTGTGGTCTCTAACTGATCGTACCATTCTTGAATGCAAACCGGGATATTGCCATGATTCATAACAAAAATAAAGAAACTTATAGCTTAGTTTGGCACATTTTTTTGTGGAAACAGATACCCACCAACACTGGATTTATTCATTTTATATCAAAACTTGCCAATGCCCCAGCAGCACTGATAACCCTCTTCAATGGAACCTGCACTTCTCAGTTGCAACACCCATGCCACCACCTTCTCCAATTCCAACTGCATTACTGACTTTGATGATATCATTACCTGGTTTCAACACGTTTCTGAGAACGCCGCTTCTGTTCAGACTCAGACATTGTGTAGGATTCTTAAGCAGAACTGTGGGGTTGAATATCTGAAGAAATGGTTGGGGAGCTACAGGATCTCAGACATGGATGCTTCTCAGTTGGAATCTCTTTTCACTTCTCTTGTTCCCCTTGCTTCGCATGCAGATTTCGAGCCCTATATCCAAAAAATTGCAGATGGAGACACTGCTCCTATACTCACACAACAACCTATAACCACCCTCTCTTTAAGGTACCATTGCCTTTCTCTATTTATACTTGTGAATGTGAGTGTTTGTTAGATTTCTTTCATATTTTCTCCTTTCCCTTTTGGGTGATAAATGGGATTCATGGCCGTAATTTTAGTTTTGTGTTCTTTCCTTCCTCTTTCGGGTGATGAGATGAATGGGTGAGTCAGGATATAGAATGATTAATGATTCCTTGCCTCATTCTCTGTATAGCTATTCGTCTATCTATATATTAAAGACAATCTAGGTGCAATTAATTAATGGTCTCCAACTAAATAATTAATGGTCATGCATATTGATTATGAAATATTAAGATTATTGTTTTTCCCTGCTGTCTTTATGTCAGATCTTCTTCGGCTGTGTGATAGTTTTTCTTTTCTTCAAAATATAATCTTATGAGGTAGAGGTTGTGCAGTTCTGGAACGACAGAGGGGAGGCAGAAGTTCGTACCCTTTACCCGCCATAGTGCTCAAACGACCCTTCAAACTTTCACTTTATCAGCAGCCTTTAGATCAAGGTGTGCTTATCTCAAGTCTCATAATTTTTTAACTAGTCACGATGACCTAGCTAGTAGCTATGAGATACATAGTTAATCCTTTTGAAGTTCTTATGCCTTTTGTTTTCATCACTGTTTATAGGGTTTATCCCACAAGGGAAGGAGGAAGGATTCTTGAATTCATATACAGCAGCAACCAGTTCAAAACAAAAGGAGGTTTAACGGCTGGAACAGCCACAACGCATTATTATGAAAGCCAGGAATTCAAAACCAAACAAGAGAAAACAAAGGCATTCATTTCCAGTCCATACGAAGTTATATCAGGAGGGGATTACAAACAATCAACGTACGGTCACCTCCTTCTTGGCCTCTTCCTCTGTGATCACGTAGAGTTTATTTCCTCGGCTTTTGTCTATGGCATAGTGCAAGCTTTTTGCACCTTGGAAGAGGTTTGGAAAGACATTTGCAATGACATTAGAGATGGGACTTTGAGTTCAAGAATCAAGATACCCAAAATGAGAGATGCTGTTTTGGGTATCATCTCTTCAAACCCATCTTTGGCCTCAAAACTAGAAGCCTCTTGCTTGGAGCTAGAAGCGGTGGATTGGTTTGGTTTGGTTCCCAAACTTTGGCCGAACGCCAAGTACGTTTGTTCCATAATGACAGGTTCTATGCAACCTTACTTGAAAAGGCTTAGGCATTATACAAATGGGGTTGCACTAATAAGTGGTGACTATGGTTCAACTGAGAGCTGGATAGGGATTAATGTGGATCCGAGTTTGCCTCCAGAGAAAGTAACCTTTGCTGTGGTACCCACGTTCTCTTACTTTGAATTCATACCACTTTATAGACACAAACGCAAACAAGATTCCAGCTTTGTAGCTGATCATGATTTCGTGGAAGGCGAGCCAATCCCTCTTTCCCAGGTTAAAGTTGGCCAAGAGTACGAAATAGTGCTTACAACTTTTACTGGTAACATTAATTCACTCATCCATGATCTTCTATTGTATATAATACTTGAACATCTTAGTTCCTTCGAATATTTAATTTAACACACGTAATTTATATATCTTTTGACTTTTTTTAGTGAAAACTATTCTACAAATAAAGCACTGAATATGTTAGATATAAATCATTCATTCTAAGCAAAAGTTTTTCCATAGATCTTACTGAATTAAATTTAGAAAAAATGAACAAAACTCGTTAAAATGAGAGATAAACAAATCTAATAAAAGGTCGTAATTCTCTATTCTTAAAGCCATTGCACATGAACTTGTTCTAGATTCGGTTAGGTATGGGTGATTAGAACCATTGTCCTTGACATAAAATAATGCCTAGTGTGGAGCATTAGATCCTAATAGGTTTACCTATATAGGTGTCAATTACAAGCAGCACATGATCAGAAATTGCACACAAACAAGGACATGTACCCAAAATCTGGTTGAACCAAATCTCTTATGTTTATATGTTAGATCATCTAATCATTCAAGTTCAGTTAGATATAAGCAGATAGATGCATAATTGAAACACAATATTCTGCAAATGGGTTTTGGAAACATCTCGAGTTCTGGATGGTGTTGGTCATAATTTGGGGCTGTGAGCCCACATCACACATCATATGTCGTGCGTGAGCTTTGGCTTTTTGTTATTTTGCTTGATGTTATGTACCTGTCATTCCAGTCTCTTCTGAGTTCTGACAAGGATTTACCATGATATTGTCAGCACTGGTCATTTTCAAACTTCTAGCCGAACTAGAACCTAATCTTTCTCGATATTTCTATTTTCCATAGATGCTCCAACTCCTTCAGCTAACAACAACTTGTATACAACTAATGAGCGGGTTGCTGCATCAAAAATGTTAAGAAATCAATGTGATTTGACATAACATAAATCACTTTTGATTATTCAACATACAAACATTTATTTGTGTTCCCTTTTTCTCTTGCACTGTATTAATCACTTATCTCTCCTTTCTTCTTATTTCTCGTTAGGTACACACCCGTTTGGTATCCGAGGTTTTTTTTTCCTAACTTCAAATTGAAGTGAACTGATCAATATATTAGCAGAATTGGTTTGAATGAATAAGCAACATAAAAAGCTTCTTCCCCTAACCTAGTCAAACGAGATTCAACAAATACCTAATCAGACAATATTGGAATATATATAGAGACAAGTAGAATATGAAAATATCCTTAAATATCAAACAGTTCATTAAAACATTGTTTTTTTTGTCTATACAGAATGAATAAAACATTTTATTTTTCAGGGTTGTATAGGTGCAGACTCGGAGATGTGGTGGAAGTGGGAGGTTTTCACAATGGAACCCCAAAGTTGAATTTCATATGCAGAAGAAAACTAATTCTAACAGTGAATATAGATAAGAACACAGAGAAAGACCTTCAACTGGTGGTAGAGAAAGGGTCACAGATTCTGAACAAGGGCAAAGCTGAGCTTGTTGATTTTACAAGCTATGCAGATATCTCTAACGAACCAGGGTGTTACGTCATTTTCTGGGAGGTGAAAGGTGAGGCTGAGGATAAGGTACTTGAAGCATGTTGCAGGGAAATGGATGCAGCTTTTGTCGACCATGGCTATGTGGTTGCAAGGAAAACCAGTTCAATAGGGCCTTTGAAACTCTGCATTGTAGAGAGAGGAACTTTCAAGAAGATTTTGGATTATTTCGTGGAGATTGGAGCAGCACTGGGCCAGTTCAAGACTCCTAGGTGCACTAACAACCCTGTCCTCGTCAAAATTCTCAGTGCATGCACCATTAAAACATTTCGCAGCACTGCTTATAGTTCAACCCATTAATTCATCGTGTATGCCTCGTTGTTTTCTTTTCTTCATGCACATCTATCATTTTTAAACATCTAATCAATATCTTTTTTTCTTCTTCTATTTTTTTTCTCTATAACATTATATTATCTACATTTTTTTCATTGTGTGATAATTAGTAGTTTGACACTGTCTAATTTTTCATAAAATAATTTCTCTGTGGCAATTTGGACTGCATAGACTTTTCTGTGTACATTGACCTAAGTTTGTTATTGTTTTCTATCATATTCTAATAGGAAAAGCTAAACATTATGCTTTAGAGTTGTACATTGTTTAAAGGGTAATTGATTGTTGTTTTAAAGAATCTGTTTTGGATAAAATTTGTTTGACAGGAATTGAAATTTTAAAAAGTAATTAAATTACTTAAGATTAAAGAATTTTTATCTAAAAGTTAATAATTTTTATCTAAAAGAATTATATATAATTCCATTGATTCTTAATTTGTTTTCTAATTTATAGTTAATATTTTTGCAACCAAAAGGAAGATAAGTTAAAAATCAAATTTTATTTTATTTAAGAGAATCACTTTCATTGTATTAGTCTTTTTAACCTCTAAAGAGATAAAACAATAATAGACCACATGACCTCACCGAATGATTTAAAATCATCCCCAAATCAAAAATGGAACAAAATTTGGTCTTTTTTTTTCTAGTTCTTCTAAGTCCGTCCTCAACATTTTTTATTAGCATTTTTATCAGAGTAAATTGAATCTAGAAGCATAAAAATAATTTTAGCCAATTTATCTTTTAAAAGAAAAATTCAAAAAACAAATCACATCTCTATATTTCATAATACTATTGTTGGAATTTTAATTACTTTTAAATTAACAATCTTAAGCTCAACCCCACTCATACTCTCAACAACAAAATAATCAGGAGGATCAAAATTTAAATGATAAAAACTTAAATGAAGCACAATCTTCTCCTAATTATGAAAATTAGTACAGAAACTTGTACGTGTAAAATATTATTTTCAACTATACTTGTATTTGAAAAGTTACCTGTGTTTGGTATGCTTTTATATATATATATATATATATATATATATATATATATATTATTTAATAGATGGTTCACATTATTTTCTTAAATATGTAGATTATGTGATATGTGGTTTTGTATTGATACGGTGGTTTGGAATTGTACTGTATTGAATTGGTTGTGAATTCAAAGTTTTGTTGTCATATTTTATATATGTTAAAATTTGTAAAAATAAATTTTTACAAACGAATTTCGACGAATATATTTAATGATAAATAACACAACCTTAACTATAAATTTATTGACAAAATTATTCATACCAGAAAAACTAAATATGCTTGTAATTAATGATAGATTATTGTCGTTAATAATTATCCACAAATCTGATACATCCGTGATAACTTTTATAGATGAATTTTTAATCGACAATAATATTATTATTTTATCAATGAATTTATACACTTATGGATAGATTATACATCGATAGATTATAACAGTCCATAATATATATTTTTCTTGTAGTGAATAAGTACACAATAAAATTCTTTGGATGAAATTAAATACAAGGTTGATTATTATACTCATTGTTAGGGATGACAAAAAAATTTACCTTCACAAATACTTGTGGAACTAATAATTGATGTCAGTGAATATTTATTACACACGGATTACGACTAATAAATATTTTAATACCGACTTATAAACGGGTCGATTACTAGTATTATAATATCCGACCTGCGGATACTCGTTACCTGCAAAAGATAAACATAAAAATAATAATTTAATTTATATTTATATTTTATAATTTAATTTAATTTAAAATAAAATTAATTTATATTTTATTAGATTAAATTTAATTAAAATTTAATTTTAATTTATATTAAATTTTATATTTTTTTATTATTTTATTTAAATTTTATTTTAAAAATATATAAAATATATATTTGTTAATATTTGCGGTATTCGTGAGTATCGGCGAATTTTAAAATATTCACATGTTTTTTTTAAACAAATATCCACACAAGTAATAGACGAATTGCGAGTGAAGTTTTCATTTTATAAGTCAGGATAGGGATAGACATTATTCGTATCCGACTCGATCAGATATCATCCCTACTCACTACTAAAATCACTAAAATCTAATTAAGATAATCTATTTAAACTTTCATTCAACTTTTCAAATAATCATTGGACAAAGAATTAATGTGATAAACTTGAGAGACATAGCTTTCTTTTAAATTTAATTTAATATGCATATTACACAAATAATTCATAATATTATGTTCAACCTTTCATGTAATTTCACAACGTATTTAATCACATTCTTCACACACAAAAAAATACCGATTATCTTTATCATGTTTTACAAATATTTCAATCATAAACATATTTTACAACATTTACAATCCATCTCTGTCACAAACTTATTTCATTCAAAAAACTTTTCCAGTAATTTTCAAAGACAGACAAATTAATATTCACATATGATACATTTATACATACTATTATCACAAAAACTTCACAATACTTTTATCATAATAATTTCAAAACAATTTTATCATATCAATTTAACAATACTTAAATATAATAATTAAATTAATTAATTAGTTATCCTTAAATAATTTCATGCATTTCATTTGAAACAAAGTTTCACATTTTACATAAAATTGTGCTCACCAACACTAATATAAATATTTCAAGAGTAATATATCACAATTTATGTACACATAGGTATAGTCTAATTAAAGTCCTTTTTTTTCTACTTGTTGTGTAACCTTTGACCCTAAAAGTCATTATCGGAACAATATAGGTCTTACGTGAGTATAGATATTCATCGATAGACCTATGCACTGAAAGATACAATGAGTGTGAATATCCCCTTGACAAAATAAAATATAGTCAAAAGTTAGGTTGTAAATGTTTTGTGAGAGATGATATTCCTTTTATCCGGTTAATCGTGTATATCAATCCAAGATAACCTTTTCACCACTTTCTAGGTTATCATAAATCATTTCTGAATGTTATACTCTAGTATATATTGTGGTATATTTATCCAAAGGATTTGTATATTTCCACAAATTTTTTTGTTATAATTGGGCAAGAGAATTCATTATACAAAATTAGTAGGAAATATTCTTGGAAAAGGCTGCAACATTTTTTACAAAAAAGTATCATGAACAATTATCCATTGAGATTGAGATGTGAACATTTCTATTGTTGGAAGTCTCACATCAACTAAAGATAAAACCAAATTATAATATATAAATGGGGTGCAAATCTCACCTTACAAGGCAGTTTTCTGGAATTGAGTTAGACTTAAAACCCACTTCGATCGGTTTAGAGCTTTAACAAGGAAGGACTTAGATTAAGGACAAACAAAATAGAGAATGAATAAATTGTGAAGGCGTGAGAGTAGAATAAAAGCTCAAATTAATCAAGTAAATCACATATAATTCACGAAATAAGGAAATAATTTTTTTCGTATGTATTACATATGTAAAACACATAATCTATAAATAATAAAATTATAAATGAAAAAGTATCCTACACGCTAATTTAGACATTAATATTTTTTTTACCAAAACCTTAGTAGCTAATTGATGATTAACTATAATTTTTTATTTATAATAGTGATAATTTTAAAGACCAATAATTTTTAGTTTATAAATTAGTCACTAGCAATAATGATTAATTATTTTTTGTCTCTAAAATTAGTTGTTATTTAAAGATTTTCTTTTGGTGAGATAGTTTTCAAAAGTTGATTACAAAAAACTATAGCGTTTTGATGTTTCCATTAGGTGAAATCCTCATATATGAAGTTAGATGTAACAACAAAATTTGAAGTTGCATTTGAGAAGCTTGACAACGAAGACTCTAGCTATATCACTAGTACAATAAAGAGAAAAGGCATCGGTTGTTTATGTTTATAGGCATCGGTTCTACAACCGAGGCATATCTGGGCGAGATAAAAAGGTTAAACTTTATGCCTCGGTTATAGGCCGAGATAAAACGAGACAGGAATATGCCTCGGTTCTTAGATAACCGAGGCAGTAGAATGTATTTTTTTTTTTATTTTTTCATACTTCAGACTCGGTTCATTCACGGCTCATTCATTCTCATTCGGTTCATTCATTCTCTCATGCCAAATAAACCCAAGATTTCTCCCAAGATTTCTCCCAATTTCAGCTCAAAAATCTAAAACAAACAAGAAAACTGTAACAGGAATCAATCAAACAGCGGTCCATACTCAATCAGCAACACAGCGTCATCCATGTCCAAAGCCAGAGAAGCAAAATGCGTGTCACAAAGCAAAGGGCATACCCAAATTTCTTCCTCTTCGCACATGGTGAAACAGAGCCAGGTTTCTCTGTTCTTTCCCCAACGACGTGGTTAGAGGCCAGTTATCCATGCAGTTTCGACCACCACCAACGGTGTGGTTCAGCTTCTTCGTGCAACCTAAACCGTCGACAGAAGCATCTCCGACCACCACCATCTCCGCTCGTCACAAATCTGCCCTCCGCCCCTCCATGCGCGCAGATCTGCCCTCCATGCGCCCAGATCTGCCCGCCGCCCCTTCATGAGCGCAAATCTGCCCACCGTCACCTCCCTCCGTCACCGCTGCGTCCTCGTCGTCGTCGCATCCTCGTCGTTGTGTCCTCGCCGTCGTCGCGTCCTCGCTGCGTCCTCGCGTCCACCGTCGTAGCACGTCGCAGGAGAAGAGGAAGAGAAGAAGAGGTCGTCGCAGGAGAAGAGAAGAGAAGAGGAAGAGAAGAGCGTCCTCGTCGCCGCCGCGTCCTCGCTGCGTCCTCGCATCCACCGTCGTCGCACGTCGCAAGAGAAGAGGAAGAGAAGAAGAGGTCGTCGCAGGAGAAGAGAAGAGAAGAGGAAGAGAAGAGGGGAAGAGGAGGAGAATTTTGGGGAAAAGTTTTTCTACCCAGACTGGTTTCTCTCGATTTAAGGCCCCCAGTCCAAGCCCAATATGCCTCGGTTCTATCTTCCAACCGAGGTCGTATCTTTGGTACGTGAGGATTTGGCCTCGGTTCACTCTGGCAACCGAATCAGTATTTTCTTTAGACACCGGTTGCTTAAGAACCGAGGCATATAATGCTTTTAAAATTACGAGACTGCCACCGCGTTTTGATATGCTTCGGTTCCATAAAAACCGAGTCATAATGTCCGAGTTTAAAACGTCATTTTTTACTAGTGTATGTGTTTTTTATGATGAAAGTCCTCCAACCGTTAATAATTGAAAACCTGTCCAAGCTTTTGTTAAGTTTCTAAAAATTATCTATGAAGCCACTCAATTTTTTTCTACATAATTGCATGTGAGTATACACATTACATTGAACCAAGTGACTATTATTCATTTTTCACTTGACAAAACAACTATGAATCCGAATACTATCTTAGCCTCTACTCGTTGTGAGATGAGACTGAAGTATCACAAGTATTGGGATATTGTTGATAACATCAATGTATTTTAGTGTCATTTTTTATCTTCGTTAAAAGTTTGAGTATTTGATTTAGAATTTTCAAGAAATATATAAACATGATTCAAACAAAGTTGAATAATTAACTAATTGTGTAGAAGATAGTTTTAAAAAATGTATCATTGATATAAATCAATTCATGATGAACAACAATATAGACTTGAGCATCCACATGTTGGTACAACTGTATTTTCTTCTCAATTTGATGCATCAACCATTATTGAAATTTCTAAATATTTGGCAAGCGTTGGTGCTTTTAAGAAGCATTTAAATGGGTCTGTTGGTGGTGGTGATGAACAACTTTATATTTTGGTTTGGTGAAAAATAAATTCTTTTCACGGTTTTTCATTCTATCAAGAATGGTTAGATGTGTTGGTCACCTCTATCTCCACAGTTTTCCTCTAAGAGTACATTTAGTAATAGAGGTAGATTTTGGATGATTTGATAAGCTTTTCAAATCTACCAATGATTGAAACACTTATATGTGCTCAAAATTGGTTGGGAAATCTGATGATATCAATGTCAATGAAGAGTTTTAGCTTTCAGAAAATATTTTCACATGTACGAGTTTGGATTATTTTTCTTCTAAAATTCTTTGGTAATTATGTTTTTGTGTATATTAATAATATATATTTTGTATCAAGAAGAGTTAGGTTTAGAAGCAGAGTTGGTTCATCATCTCAGTCACAACAACCAATGATGACGTAATTCTTAATCCATTTAAAATGTTTCTCTTATTTAATAATAATTATTATTAAATTTACTTAGTTATTATTTTTAACTCTTTTTATGTAGTTGCAGTATTTTTTTTTTAGGCATTTGTTAGAAACAAATGCAGAGATTGGATTTGAATGTTTGTTCTTTTGGTTGATATCTCCATTACATTAAGAGATATTGATTATCATGCATGATTAGTGTGACCAACTGTAAGCATATTCTATTGAATTAGTTGGATGTTTTAACTCTTACACCCGATTTTGAATACATCCTTAGATAATGTTACTTATGATTATTTTACCTATGAATCTTTGTTTATACATAATTTTTAAGTAACATTGTCTTATCTATAAAATTTGATCCTTATCTACAGATTTTAGCCGTAAATAATAATATTTTTTTCTGGTAGTATATTATATTAATTTTTATTTTTTTATGAAATATTTTTTCTACTGGACGAATCTATATTGAATTAGAACTTTAATATAAGTAAGAACTCTTTCAAGCCACTACATTACTTAAAGGGTGATATTTTATACAAATTGTAATTAGCTATCAATAGTTGTCTTGCCTTCACAACTCATAAACTAGTTTGTCAATTCACAATATTGGTATCGAAACTCAGTGAAGCTCAGAGATTTTCGGTAGATGGTGGGATGCGTGTGGATGATCTCCTGAAAGATTAAGGGGTTTATTCTTTCTACACCATGTAATTCTCATATGCACCCCCCAAATGTGAAATGACTAAATTTGTTCTCAAGTATTTTTAAATATGATGAGATGGACTTAGCCTCAGTGATATTGGATGTGGTTAATATGTTGACACACTTATTCTCTAAGAAGAAGATTGCTCCCTCCACCACCAGTGATATTTGGTGCACCTCCCCATAAAATTTGTAATGACAAAATCATTCTTAAAATTTTAACTTTTTACTTTAACTTTAAAACCCTAAATCAGCCGCACCTCCCACTCTGTCTCACTCTTTCTCTCACATCCGTCTCTTACTCTCTTCTCACATCCGTCTCCCTCTCTTTCCACATCCTTCTCTCACTCTCTTCTCACATCTTTCTCTCGTGAGATTCGTTTGGTGTCGTCGGAGAGCCGTTGGTGGTGCGGTGGTGTGGGTGTTCCTGTTGTGGTGGTGTGGAGGTGGTGGTACGCGGTGGTTCGTGGGCGGTGCGTTCGTGGATGGAGAAAGCCGCTGGAGGTTAGTTTTCTTATTCTGGTATTTTGTTGTTCCGTTTCTGTGGAGAGGATGACCGGAGCGCCAGAACGGATGTCGCACATCCGTTACCCCTTCAACGGATGTTGATATCCGTCGACGGATCATCACATCCGTTGAAGGATTGACATCGTGCACCTGAGACGAAGCTCCTCTTGTTGCTCCGATAACCACCACCACCTTAAACGTTCTAGCACAACCCACCACCGCGGTTCCTTGCCAGCCAACGTTCCAGCACAACCCACCACCACACCGACTCACACCACGCACACTTACCCCACCACCACAATCTAGCTCGCGAGGGAGAAGAAGAAAGGCATGAATGATTTCCGTGTGCACAATTTATTGGTGTGGGGGGGTGCATTTGTTATAAAAGAGAGGAGAGCAATAATTAATGAAAGTAGGTTAATGTTGTTGGTAAAAATTTACTGCGGGACAATTTGGTCATGGAAAGGTAGTATTGAGTGAAGGTGGAGGGAGCATCTCTCCTCTAAGAAATAGGGTAACTTATATCAGGTTGAGTAATTTTTATTACAAAAATTTATTTCGTAAAAAAAAATCAAAATAAGGTAAATTAATTTCTAATTAAACTTCAAAAATCTACATTAGAAAATAAGAGTAATTTTTCTTTTTTCCT
Source organism: Vigna angularis (assembly GCF_016808095.1). Lineage (NCBI taxonomy): Eukaryota > Viridiplantae > Streptophyta > Magnoliopsida > Fabales > Fabaceae > Vigna > Vigna angularis. The sequence continues at coordinate 8,200,800 of NC_068980.1, read as the reverse complement.
ATTTCTCTGTTCGATGTTGTAGTTTTAACCATGAGTATTTTTTTTTCACCGTTTAAATAGTTTATGAAAGAAACTTTACATTTAAACTTATTCTGTGTAGAAAGGAACCAAAAATCAACACTCATCACTCCCGTGAAGCCAAATTAATCCTTTGTCACCAATTTTTTACAGTAAGGTGAAGGGAGTTTGCTGGACAATAGAATAAAAAACAAACTATTAACAATCAAATCAGTAAAGTGAAAACATTTCACAGAAACCTGTCTCATGATTTGTCAGTTTGCGGTCCACTGCACTTTTTCGCACGCTTGAAATGAGAGTACACGCTTGCTTGAACACAATAGAAAAAAGAAAACAAAACAAGACAAACCACATAAACAAAAGAAGCCTCTGTGTCTGTCTCTGTCTCTGTCTTCTTCTCCCTCCCCCATAAAGTAATCAAAGAGGATGTTCAATTTCCATGATCATTCTTGGCTCACTGCATTAAACTCATGAATTACTATCGTACATTATAACATATATCCATACAATCTCAACAGATTAACATAGTTTAATCTTCTCTGACTAAGCACAGTGTGCTGTCAATTCTTTTCCAGTAATCGACTTAGATCCCATAAGTTCATCAATCATATTTCAATCCTAATACTTTTACATATTTTCTTTGCTTTTTGTTCAAAATCATGTAATTAAACAAGATATACTGTAACATCCGTACAATTATCACAGTTTTTTCATCAAGTTAAATTAGTTCCACGATTAATCAAGTCCATGCAATTAACAGTTTAGTTTTATACATAATATACTTTTAGCATTTGCTTTAGTTATTCATTATATAAAAAAACATTCTGCAGAAAGATTTTCAAGAGTGTATAGAATTAGAACAAAACATTACATATTATTGCTGCAGATTCCATACAAATTAACCAGAAATATAAGGCTAGAACACAAAAAAGGAAAACATCTATATGGAGTTGCAGGTATTTACAGAAGCAATTTTGTCATGTCCGATAAACATGGAAAGGAATGAACTTGAAACTGCTACTAAAATGCAAAACATGTCATGTGATGTGACTCAAAATTGCTTCCACCAAACCAAAAACTCTTGAAACAACTAACAGAGAAACTTGCTTGCTGAACCTACAGAAAAATAAAGCACTCCAATGACACATGTGGATTCTCTAATGACTCCTTCACCGAAACGCCTTCGTTTCTCTGCACGGCATCTTTAGTCGCCGGAACCTGTCGCATCGGCGGTCGGATATTACTCCGGCCTCCACGCGTTGGTGAACTCGACCGTCGGATGGAACCCCCGCCGGAAAGACGGCGTACCTGATCAGAATCTCTCCGGGGAACCGGCCGTGACCTCACCGGAATTTCTGGCTTTCTCGCCGGAGATTTCTGCCTCCGCTCCCTGGAGCTGATTCTATTGCCGTCCACGGCGTAGGAACGCTTCCGGTTCCGAGTTGCGTTGCTTCTCTTGCTCGTGGCTTCATCTTCTCGGATTTCCGTGACCGTGGTGGTGGCGGTGGTGGTGGTGGAGAAACTCTCACCGTTGCTGCATGTTTCCGACACAAGAGAGACTTCCTCAGGTTCCAACGCTTTTTTTACGGGCACTTCTGGGGGCTGCATAACGGGCAATTGGGTCTTCATCTGTGGCTTAAAAGTTGGAATTTGTTGTAGTTTGGAGATGGGTGTTTCAGAAAGAACCTCTTTCACATATTCCTCTTCAAGGGGTTGTGGGATTCTGGTTCTGCAGTTTTGTTGAAGGGATCCACGGTGGGGTTGTGGGTGTTGAGGTTCATTTTGGGGTTGGTTGGAGTTAGGGGTGCTGAAGCAGCAACCCATTTGATTTTTTTCAGAACAAATTGGCAAGAGTTTTGAGTTTCAAGTTGCAACAATGTTATAGTAGCAGTGGTGGTGGAAAGAAAGCAGTGTAGAATGTTGTTGCATGGCTTTGGTTATTTGGTTTTGAAAATTTTGATGGGTAACGAAATGAAAAGTGATTAACGGCTATTGAAATGCAGGGTGATTTGGGGAAAAAGGTTGTGAGAGGATAACAGACATTGGAAGAGAAAAAGTAGAACACAGAAAAAAGGTGTAACTAGTGAGATGAATTAGATTGAGTGAAGCAAGAACATGGTTGGAGCTGCATAAATAGCTTTGATCTTGCTCTGGATGAATGCCACACTTGCATCCAACAATCTTAAATTATGTCTGTGCTATTAGAAAGAAATTATATTTTGTTTGATACTTTTTCAGATACACAGTCTACTAAACACATTAAAAAAATTTAATATTAAAATGAAAATGAAAATAATTTCTATTTTAAACTTTGACCAATTTAATCTTTTCATTTTAAAAAAATTAATCCTTCCATTTAAAGAAAATGTAAATTTAATGAATTTAACTAAATTTTATCACGTTTATTTAACATTTCAAACGTATTTAAATTGTTTACATTGATACATCCTTTTTCAATATTAATTAAGAAATATATATAAAATTTTAAATAAATTTAATAAAATTTGATTAAAAAAATTAAATTTATAGAATTTTAAAGATGAAAAATTAAATTAGTTCAAAATTTTAAAAAAAATAATTTTAATATTCATTTAATATTAAGAGACAAAAAATATATTCAATCTTATTAAAAAAGTTCAACTAGTTAATAAGTGAGACTTTAAATAATAATGATGTAAATAAAGGAAAGTATGTTACTTTTGTATTTATGTTTTTATTAAAAGTAAATATTTTTTTGGACATGTATTATATTCTCACAACCTTAGCAGGATAAAATCTAATCTAAACATGTAATATATTTTCCTTTTAACTAAATAAATATTTTGAATTTAATACTCTTGTAAATGTTTATGTTTAGTTGGGTGTTAGAAAACATGGATGTTCCATGACATTCATAAAAGTTTAGCTTTCTTTTACTGATTTGTCCGTATAAAAGAACTTCAGAAAAAAAAAAAAAAAAGATACAGTAATTTTAATTAAAGTATCGCCTTGGATTCTTTGGAGTAAGATATATTTAAGTTATGGCTACGTTTTGAATTTTAGTTCTTTTACTTGAAAGTTTTGTTTTGCTTTATTAATAATTAATAGTGTTTGAACAGATAAGATTTTTGTTTAATTTGAATGATGACTAATCCCTGCTTTAAAAACTTCATTTATTATGGTGTTTTTTTCCAATAATTTTTTTCTAGATATTTGAATATGAGATTTTCTTTAAGTAATTCAAATTTAATTTTACTTAAGTCAACGTATTGGTATATAAAGTTAACATAGATAGTTATAAGTAGTAGTATCTGTTTATATCTCACGTAAAAGAAGAATACTCCTACGCAAAATGCTTGTCTCGCTTTGTTCTTGCTCAGTTATTTGGTTTTATTCTTCAAAGGTTGGATTGAATTGTATAAATTAAACCAAAATTCCCATATGTGATTTATTTTTAAAAAACTAAAATAAAAATCAATAGTTAAAATATTAGTATTAATATATAATGTTTAAATCATATATCTGGTAGCCAAGCAAAATAAATAAATAAATTCGCTTTTCATAATTTGAGCTCCGTTTCAAAATCATCATCAATGTTAAGTATTTAAATTTATGCGGGCGGATGAGTAAAGAAATTATCATAAATAACTATTAAGGAACCATACTTAAATTTTTATTTAAATAAAAGCTATGTAATATTTTTTTAATATGATATATGTGATAGTGGGTATGTAGAATTAATTATTATTTGCTTGATGCTGTCAATTATTATTTTCTTTCAAGATATTTGATGAAAAAATATTGAAAATATATTTTGTGTTGCCTTCAGGAACGTTATTTTATGGACCACGCTTTGCAATTATAGTTAGTTTATGATAGAAGCGTGGTTATAAAACTCCATTGGAATGTAGGGTTTATTAAAAGAAGGAAATTGCAGTTTGAAACTGCTTTTGGCAACCCTTTAAATTGAAAGAATTCAAATTCCAAATCTTCGAAAACTACGCGATGAAGAAAAGTGATTTTTTACGGTATTTAATATAGTTTTTAGTGCTGTTTTAAACAGTCTAAATTTAGCACGTTTTCTGAAATGGTAACACTTATTTCTTGCATAATAGGACACTCGACGAAAATAAGATTCTCTTTGAAAATGTCATAATATTTTCCCTTTCAGAAAATGGAAAAGTTGAATTCAAAAGTGAATTCTGAAATTTGATGGAAGAAATTGAGAAGGACGAGCTCAAAAGGCAATTCTAAAAGTTAATGCAATGGGAAAAGATTATTCAAAAGCTAAACATGGTGGCCAGGGCTGTCAATATCATGCTAAAGAACGTAAGCAAAATAAAGATGGAAGCCTTTTGAATTCTCACTTAAGAAAGATAGTAATTTCATTTCAAAACCAACAAATCGAATACACAGAAAACGCTATGAATAGTGTGAAAAAATTTTGGTCGTTGTTTACGTAATACTTAAACTTTTAATATCTATAATGATAACTACTAAAACTGTCCCAATATGCACCAATCAAAACGCTAACCTAAATTAAAACGAATTGTTATTAGAGCAGTAAAATATAAGCCAATCTGAAAAGTCTGTAAAATAAATATCTCGACATAAATTAAATCAGATATTTTTTATTCAATTCATTAACTTTTTGGTTTAACTGGACATATAAAATAATAATAATAATATTTTTTAAAATTTTTTTATTATATCTAAAATCAAAAAGTATTTTCATTAATATAATTGAAATTTTAAAAAATACGTAGCTTTTTATTTTTTATATTTAAAATATTTTCTTTAGAAAAATTACCAAAATATCCTATTGGCACTGAAGCAGACACAATTTTATTAATGTGGGTTTAGTCGAGCTGCCATTTTTGGCACCGTCTATTGATAGCTAAATTTATTATCTTATGAAGCTTAGCATCACCAAAAACTGGACAAACTTAAATGGATTCTCTTCTGATCAGCATCAGTTTGTTAAGTTGTAATAGACAATGAAAACAAAAACCTCACCAAGATTTACCCCAGTAAGCATTTTACGACTATATTCACACGAACCCTAGGTACAAGGGTACCCCCCAAAACTTTCCATATTTCGACAGATTTTATATGCTCCAGGAATGTATTGTAACCAAAACTGATTACTCAAAGCATTCCACCTTTCAATTGTTTTACCTTCAGTCCCCACAAGATGTTGAGAGACAGGCACTAGCCAGCCTGTCATAAGTCCCAACCCAAAAAAAGAATACCTCACCAGTCATTGCTGTGCTGAGCTATCCTTCTGATGAATGTAACGGTAACACTAAACATGGCTTCAGGACAATTTGCCAGCACAATTATATAGGCTCGCGGTAGTACGCTGCTATAAAGTTCAGTGAGATAAGTTTGAATGTTAACTACCAAATAAACCCAAATTGAGATAAAATCAACACTTCAACAGTAATAAAATCAGCAGCTTTAGACGATTTCTCAAATAAGAGGAAAACATTTATTGCTTTTAATAACTACAGAAACTGGTATGAGTACCAGTTAAATAGAGAAAATGAGTACACGTAAATGAGAACATATACAATCAACTCTGAAATCTGCACTTTCCAAATAATAGGTGTTGGGGTTGAGTAGGAGGCTGAAAAAAAAAATGGCATACAGCACATGCCCGTTTACAGATTTTCACTCATATTACACGTGGCATGAGCATCAACAGCATGAAGTGAGCCTGCGCTCCTTACATATGCACATTGGAGTGAGTAAATAAAAGAAAAAAAGATAATGGATCAAGAGGATGTCAGCTTTGAGGGAGATGCAGCTCGATCCGATTCAATCATGGATTTAATATAGAATTCACCTGCTTTGTATGAAGACCTCACCATGGGCCCTGATGCCACATATCGAAAGCCCTAACGCAAAGTAGAATCAGTTCGTCATTCATACCACATGATAGCTATAATTAAATAATATATGCAACTTTTATAGTATTACAGTTTTTCCACAAATCATCATGATGCTGGATGCAACAATTAAAAGGAGAGAAATGTTCCATGATTGCACTCGCTTGTTGATGAATAAAAATAGAATGTCAGGTAAAGATTGATATTGACAGGTCCCCTGGGTCCGGGTGTGCTAACTCCTAAGAATAAATAGGTAATAACAAGCCTGAATTTACCACGGATTGGCAAGATGCGATTATTTTACAAGAACTGAATAAGCAAAAATGATGCAGGAGATGTTTTTCATATGCCCCAAATTTTGAGACAATAATAAATACAGGCAAGAAGCTCAAGTGTGATAAGTTTTAATGCCACTCAAATATCATCTACACCGAGATAACACAGGAAACAACAAAATAAATAAAATAGTATCGTACAGAACTGATATTTAGGATTTCATGAAGGCCAGAAAAATTTATGAGAAAATATACTATCATTAATTACTGTTAAAATTATTGGATTTTTGGTACAGGGACGAAAATGAAACAATCTGAATAAGGAGTTGCATTAAGATGATAAAACACTAATTCTTTTTTATTACAACACTATAACATAATCCTTAGCTAAATAAGAAGTCAAGTCATGAAATATAAGGAAATCTGGAAATCAAAGAATTAGCAAAGCCACATATTACACTTATCAAAAGAAAAAGAAAAACTATTCTAAAGATAAAATCTCTAAGGTAATCTAAAATATTACAATCTTGGTGTTACAAGATATTCATCATATATTCTATCCAAGGTTATCAAATTCAAGAGTTTAAAGTAAACTCGTGAAAGTCGAGTAAACTCATAAGAATTTACTTCAGATGAAAAAAATTATATAAATATCTTAATTCAAATAAGTCTACAAAATTATATAACTTTAAATAAATAAAATTTATAGTTATATTGTTCATAAAAATAAATATTGTAAAACATAAATACATGAATTATTGTCATTAATTTTGATGCATTTCATTAAATATATAACTTTCAAACTCGCAGAATCGCTCCAAACTCGTCAATTTACAAGATCCTACCGATTTCACAATCGATTCTATCGAGTTTATGCAGAAAACGAGTTTAACTCGGAAGCCATGTCTGGGAACGTAAACTCAACGAGTTAACTCGAGAGTTTGATAACAATGATTCTATCAATTACTTTTGGAAACTGCTCTGGCCAAAAGTACCTCTGTATCGTTCCTAGGGCTTCCAGCTAAAGCATTTAGAATTTAGTCAGTTTGTTCATAGTGAGAGGTTCTTTTTATAAGTCCTAGTTAGTTGCTCCGTTAGTGGTTCTATTGTCCCAGATGTCAACTGACATCATTTATCCCTCATAGTTTGTATTTTCTCAACCAACTTCAAGTACCATGATTGGATATACCCAAGATTTCCACCAAAAATTCCGGGTAGTCTCATTGAATACCTTCTATCAGCTGTTTCCAGACATCGTAACCAGCCTGTTAAATCGGTTGTATTCCCTCATGCTAAGGGGGTTAGGCTAATTACCAATACGCTAGACCCCGTACGTCAAGCCGTTATTTTGTTCAGTGATAAGTGCTTTTTATAAGCCTAGTTAGTTGTTCTGTTAGTGGTTCTATTATTCCATATGTTAATCGATATCATTTATCCCTTATAGTTCATATTTCTTAACCAACTTCAAGTACCATGATTGGATATCCCCAAGATTTTCACCTAACATTCCGAGTAGTGTCATTGAATCCCTCTACAGCAGTTTCCTAGCATCATAACCAACCTGTTAAATAGGTTGTATTCCTTCATGCTAAGAGGGTCATCAGGCAAATTACCAACACTAGCCCCCCCCCCCCCCCCCCAGTGTCGAGCCTATTGGCGTAGAGACTTAAAGAGGTAGTATTTCCTTATGATAAGGGTCGGGCCAAAACTGTCGAGCCTAGTGGCATAGAGACTTAAATCAGTAGTATTCCCTTATAATAAGCAGTTGGGATGACTACCGATACAGAAAACAATTAATTATGGAATATAAATGCTATCGTCTTCAACAACTCCTATGAATTCCCAAAAAAATGAGTATTTCTCCAAACAAAAATAAGTTAAATACAAACACGTGAACAAAAAGACTCACCATTTCCATGCCAAGAGTCTGATACTTATCAAAGGCCTCCGGTGTAACATATTCAGATACTGGCATGTGGCGCTTTGAAGGTCTCATGTACTGCCCAAATGTCATCACGTCAACACCAGCCGCTCGAACCTTTTCCATGGTCTTCACGACCTGGTCAGGTGTTTCCCCACAACCTAACATTATTGAAGTCTTAGTGAGTGTTCCAGCAGGAGCATATTCCTTGGCCATCATTAGAACTTTTAATGACTGCTTAAAACTAGCACGATGATCCCGTACAACATTCTGTAGCTCTTCAACTGTCTCGATGTTATGTGCAAAGACATCCAATCCTGATTTGGCAACCTTCTCTACACAGTCATCATCTCCTCGGAAGTCCGGAACTTTACAACAACAATAGTGCAAAAGTCATCAAAGGAAGAAATTTTGATTAGTATTTAGAAAGGTTTTTAACCAAGCATAGTACCCTAAATAATTCTCCATCTCAACTATTGAATATAGTGAAAAACTAAGATTAATCTTCCTTGTGTAGAAAATATACAAAGTAATGTATTTATAATAAAGAGAATGTGGACTAAACCTAGATACAAATAAATATATAAAAAATACATAATTAACATAGGGACATGTTTCCCTAATTAACATAAAATGCAATATATCTAACATCTCCCCTCAAACTGGTGCATATAAATCGTATGTACTAAACTTGTTATAAATATAACTAATTCTCGATACCTATAAAGACTAAGTGAGAATGTATGCTACCTGGTCATTTAAGTTTACGAACTCAGTCTTAATGTCTTCAGATACATTATTCTCTCAGATGAAATGACCATCTATCTCAATGTCTTTGGTCCTCTTATGAAAGTCGGGATTAAAATTGATATAAAGAGCAGCTTGATTGTCCCATATAAGTGTCATTTGAGTGACATCCCCAAATTGTAATTCTCTAAGCAATTGTTTAAGCCAAACAAGTTCACAAGTGATTGGGGCCATAATTATATATTCTGCTTCTATACTAGATCTTGCCACAATGCTTTTTTTCTTACTCTTTCAAGAGATCAAGTTATCACCCATGGAGACACAATACCCGGAAGTAGATCTTCTATCAAAAGGAAATCTTGCCCAATCAGCATTTGAATAGCAAACAACTTTTGTATGGTTATTGGAACCATATAACAAACTTATTCCAAGAGATCTTTTAATGTACTTTAATATACGGATGACTACATTCCAATGATCTTCACAGGGGAATTGAGAAATTAACTCACCACACTAACTACAAAGGAAATGATAGCGTAATTTAATTTCCCAACCAATCTTCTATATTGCTTGGGCTCCCCCTGATTTGGTAGGAGTTTGGTACTAGGATTCATGAGTTTGTCAATAGATTTTGAATTCATCAACCTAGTTTCCTCCAAAATATCCAATGCATACTTCCTTTGAGATATAACAATACCATCGTTGGATTGTGCCACCTCAATACCCAAGATGTATTTGAGTTTGTCAAGATCTGTGGTCTGAAAATGGTGGCAAAGGTGTTATTCCATCTGGGAGATGTCATGGTGATCAATACTTGTAAGAACAATGTCTTCAACATATTCTATCAAATAGATAAATCCAACACTTAAGTGACGGTAAAAGATGGAATGATCTGCCTCACTCTAAGTCATACCAAATTGTTAAACAACATTGCTAAATTTTTCAAACCAAGCCCTAGGGGTTTTAGGTCATATAAAGACTTGCGAAGATGACATACCAATCCAAAAGATTCCCCCTGAGTAACAAATCCGGGAGATTACTCCATATAAATTTTTCGTGAAAATCTCTATTGCGGAAAGCATTTTTGACATCTAGTTTATAAAGAGGTCATTGGTGAAGAGCAGTCATAGCTATAAATAAACGAACAGAAGTCATCTTTGGCACTAGAGAAAAATATCACCATAATCCAATCCAAAATTTGTGTCTAATCTTTGGCCACAAGTCGAGCTTTGAGGCGATCAATAGTACCATCAAAACTAACTTTGATAGCAAAAACCCACCTGCAACCAACAACGGATTTCTCAGACAATAATGGAGCAAGCTCCCAAGTTCCACTATTTTGAAGAGCAATTAGTTCATCTAGCATAGCTTGACACCAACCAAGATGGGCTAAGGCACCACTGGCATATTTAGGAATAGACACAGAAGAAATAAACTAAAAACAGATATAAAAAGGTAATGATAATCTATGGTAATTCAAAGCAATATAATGGGAGAAGGATTGTGAGTAGAACATATACCTTTACGGAGGGCAATTGGAAGGTCGGACTCAATCGATAGTGTAGGAGGAGACAAAATAGTTAGCACTTGAAGTGAGTCATTTAGTGGTTATTGGGAACATCTTTGACTATAAACCTAAAGGGGTGGTGGAGGAGAATATTCTGATGGTGGATTAGGCACAACAAAAGAATCACAAACAATAGGAATATTAATTGTAGTAGACAAAGACACATCAGAAGAAGTAAGGACCCTTAAAAGTAAAAAAAAAAAAAACTCATTGATGGTGACATCTACAGAAACAAAATAGTAGTTAAGAGAAGGAAAAAAAAAACACTTGTATCATTTTTGTGATCAAGTAAATCCTAAAAAAACGCATTAGTGTGATCTATGAGATAACTTATCAAGACCAAGACTAAAATTATGAACAAAGAAGCAAGGGATGAAGGGATTCATGAGGAAATAAAATAGAATGAGGAAATTTGTTATCTAAAACTAAAGATGACATATGATTAATAAGATAACATGCAATAAGAATAGCATCACCAAAAAAATGTTGAGGAACCTCACCATGAATTAAAAGAGTGCAAGTTGTTTTAATAAGATGTCTATTCTTGCGTTCAATCACCCTATTTTGTTTAGGTGAATAAGCACATGAAGTTTCATGGAGAATGTCAGGAGAAGCCATAAATTGTTTAAAAGAATTTGAAAGATATTCACGGCTATTATCACTTCACAAAGTTCGAATAGAAACACCAAATTGAGTTTTAATTTCATTATAAAAGGTTTGAAAGATAGAATAACAAGTACATTTGGAATAATCATCAATAAAAATAACAAAATAATGAAAACCTAAATTAGACTTAACATGACTAGGTCTCCAAATGTCAAAGTGAACTAAGGCAAAAGGGGAAGAAGCATGTTGTGAGACACTACTAGGAAAGGAACTACGACTATGTTTCCCTAATTGACATGACTCACGCAACAAACTAGATAACTTGGACAAGCTAAGAACAAGTTGTTGCAATATAGCCAAACTGAGATGACCTAGCTAAGCATGAAGGAGAGATGTCGACTTCATAATTATGCCAACATGTGTAGAAGGGTGGAGATGATAAAAACCATGAGATTCACATCCGATGCCAATCACCTGTCTCAAACTTTGATCCTATAAGCAAACATAATTTTTGGTAAAACAAATAACACAATCAAGAGAACGGGTTAGAAGAATAATAGATAATAAGTTAAAAAGAGACTCAAGGACATGAAGAACATTGTCAATGGATAAAAAGGAAAAAGGTCAGAAGTCTCAACACCATGAGCTAAAACCATAGACTCCTTAGCCAATGTATTAGAAGGTAAATTATATAGAGAGGATAAAGAAGAAAACAAAGATTTGTTATCAGTAATGTGATCTATGGCACCTAAATCGAGAACCCAAGGACCAATAGAAGAAGATTGAGTTAGACCAACAAAAAAATGTACAGTGCATGCAACAGAACCAGTGGAACTAAAGGGTTGACGATCATCTCACCATTTAAGAAATTCATTGAAGAAAGTAGATTTGTCAGCACTATCAGATGGATGAGAATCCACAGAGGATGGTTGTGAGGGAGGATTAGTATGAGCAACAGCAGATCAAGGAGGAGGACCATGTAATGCATAACACATGTTAATCTTGTGACCTAGTTTGCCACAATGGTCACACTTATGATGCCCTTTTCCTGGCTTGCGAGGGTGATTCATCATGTTGACATGCCAAAGCAGAAGCATCATGGGCAAAAATAGGTGTATCATTGAGGGTTTACTTGGCACACACAAAAGGATGGAACAAGCAGACTTTTGGATACAACAAGGGAACCCAAAACCTGATCACAGACATAGGAATATTTATCAACAAGTCTGGGTAATGCCAATTCCACAAGGAACTTTGATCGTTGCTCTATTTTTTGGGCAGGAGTAGAGATAGGAGGTAATAATTCATTAAATCTTACCCAAATAATCAACCATAGAATCTTGACTTCAAGGAGCAACAACATTGAAAAGTTTGTGAAAAACACCATAAAGACGTTGGGTATCATTGGTGTATAATAATTTTTCCCGATCTCAGACTTCAGAACCAGTGACGTAGGCATGAAACATTTGTTTTAAAGAAAAGTGAAGAGTATTCTTGAAAACAATGCATAACTGAGCACCAATTTTCTTCCAACGAGAAAATTCACTAGGAGCAATATCAGTCACTCTTTGAGTAAGATGATCAAGATATTTCTGACTCTCAAGCCAAAGTTTAATGTTTGGTGCCCAAGTCGCATAATTAGTATCATCTAACTTAGCAAGTTCACATTGACATACTTAGTAAGGCCAGATCCAGAGAGAGAAGGACGCAATGAGTCTGGTTACAATGATCGGCGCCAAAGACGACGCATACCCCGCCACAAGCAACTGGAAAAGACAGCATTTGCAAACTTTGATTGGCACGTGGGAGCGTGTATGGACTCCAATGGCGACAATTTGGATGGTGTTGGGGTTGCCACCTGACCTAAAAAGCACAACCGCATGGTCGCAGGTTGAAACTGAAACTCTGGCAGCAGACGGTAGCGGCAATGGCGACGGCAGTTACAGTGGACAGGAGCAACGAAAATTTTTCAAAAGAACCTTAGGCTCTGATACTATGTTAAGAAGTGGACTTTGAATCTATCTCAACCCCACGAGACTTGTATCGTGAGGTTTACACCCACTTATATACTCTAAATTGGTCTTATCACTAGTTGATGTGGGACTTCCGACACACCTCCCTCTCGCCGAGGTATATACATCTCGTGCGTGGGATTAGACATTAATGGGTGATCCGATAGCAGTCCAATAGCAAATGGAACATGCCCAACAAACAACAAATTTCGCTAAAATAAGCTCTAAACCATAACTCTAATATCATATTAACATAGGAACATGTTTCCCTAATTAACATAAAACACAATATATCTAACATCAACAAATATATACTAAGATTGATACCTAATATAAAAACATGAAAATACAAAATAAAAACAAATTTATTCTCATTGACCTGTAAACAAGATATCTTTTTAATTCTATCAAAAGTCGTACCGTTAGCATATCACACTTCAGTAATAAAAATACTACGTCTATGAAATTCAGCAATAGACACTGCATGGGAAATTAGCACTATAGGTACAACCTGATTCACCTTGCAACCAACTATCCTACACTTCAAAAACTGATGAAACCTTCCTTTCATACCCATTGTCAACAAACTACAATAGCAAACCATATGGATGATTAATTTTTTAAATAGAACTAGGTGCCCACCTATCAGAATTAGGCTTCGCTTGGTTTGTTTGTTATTTGATAGAACCAGATGCCATACTATTTTCAGAAACTATAAACATTCAAATGCATACCTAGGGCTTCTATCAGGATATTAGGCTTCAGTACCTTCAGCTTCTGCACTGTTTCAGTAAAATGACCACTCCCTTGATCAGGTAAATCATCACGGTCAACACTAGTTATAACCACATAATCCAGACCCCATGATGCAATTGCTTCAGCCACATTGGTGGGCTCATCAGGGTCAGGTGGTGGAGGAGTCCTCGATGTCTTAACATTGCAAAATCTGAAAATTAAAAACAAATAATTAAATGAAAGTGTTTGTGAAAAAACCAATCCACAGAACTAGAATGAGTCGTGGGTAATCATTCAAACCTTACGTGAAGTCAGTTCTTATTACATTCAGTACTTCTTTGGGAAATTACACCTACCTTCCTTGACTAGCAATGATCGTGTGTGTAGTTTCCCAAACAAAAGGATGTAATGTGTAAAAAGCACTACCCATAAGAGAAGTACAGTTATAGATATCGATTGAACAACTAAATATTTTAACATCAAAGTTTGTTATACATCCAAACTCAAATTTAAACATGATATCAGAGCCTATTTTAGTGATTACTAATTGACATATTGAGTCACTGTTATCAAGCCATTATAGGATTACATGGAATCCTGTAAACTTGTCAAGTCATGAATTTGAAGGAATGTATTCGAGATCTCACGCTCACTAATGATATGGCCAAAAAAATATATACAAGTTTGGGACAGCTCTAACTTCATGAGCTAGTTTTTGGAGTTGAGTAACCAAGATTGTACATGTAATTTATTACAATCTCAGTCAACTATTCGTGCTAAGCAAGTAAACAACTCAATCTGTAAAACATGCATTGCTTCAAGCAAGTACAGCATTCCCTAGAATTCATAACATGAGCACAGAACTATTCCATGTTATTTTTTACTCCAGTGACTAGTCCTATCTGCTCGACTTATCAATCAAACTGAAACACGTGAAGGATTATTTGCTCTACCTACTTATCCATGTTTCCTCAAATCCAGTTTCAGAAAACAAATAAATGCACCAATTAAAAAAATAAATAAATAGTTAAAACACATAAAAAGAAAGCCAAATGATTGGATTACAACCTGCAACCTCGAGTACAAGTGTCACCGAGAATCATGATAGTCGCGGTAGCAGTGCCTGTCTCGCCGCCGGACCAGCACTCGCCCAAATTAGGGCAGCGAGCCTCCTCGCAAACAGTGTGAAGCTTCAATTCGCGGAGCTTCTTCTTAATCTGCACGTACTTCTCGCCGCCAGGAACGGCCTCCTTCATCCACTTCGGCTTCGGAAGCGGCTTCTTCTTCGTCCCAACCTCTACCGAGTACGCGCTCTCCGATTTCAGCGCAATGAAGTCCGAGAGAGACGGCGACTCCTCCGCCAGCCGATCCCGGAGCCCTGCCAGAGTATTCGAGAATTGCGACGGCGCCGCCGGAGAGGTTGCAGATGATGAACTGAAGAGTCTCGCGGCGCATTTGATGTTTCCGGCAACACTTCTAATCCGTGAATGCATCGTCATCTCTCTCTGTCGGGACAATCACAGAACGCGTTACGCAGATAGAGCGGAACATGAGGACGAAGATTCACGCAAACTCACACCAACCACCGTCTGTATGGGCCTCAACTTTGCTTGGAGTCATGCTGCCCCAACTTTTTAATTCTATGGACCTACATTACAACAACGACCCATTTTCTTCAAATTGGTACTGGGTTTCTCCCTACACCACCCCACGTTTCTCTCTATACCCCTACATTTTTAAAAAATTCTAAAATTATCTTTATATTTCAAAAAAACTCTATAACTCCACTTTCTTTTTTAACGGATTTTCAAAATTCGTTTTCAAAATTTACTAAAAAGAGTTTTCAATTCTTTAATAAATTTTAAAATTCGTTAAAATTTTTGAAAAGTTATTTAACAAATTTTGAAATTTGTTTAAAGAATTTTTTTTTTCAATAGAATCCAAAATTACTTGAAAGATTTTGTTTTTCAACCTATCTTATAATTTGTTGAATTCAAAAATTTTAATAAATTTCAAAACTCGATTAAAGTAGTATAATTTTAGAATTATATGTAGAAAGATGGAGAAGTGAAGGGAGTAACCTCTATATACACTTAAACTCTATGGGCTCACAGTGGAACAGGAGATGAAAAACATTAATAAATAGGGTGTTGCTTCCTTCACTACCACACCTTTTTCCCTCCACCTCTCTTTTACTATTTTGCCCTTAGTAAAATTTTATTTTTAAGATTATTATTTTTTAATTTTACTCATTTACAACCTATTTTACTAATAACCTATTATAGTCCCGTACGTGAATAAAATACTTTTCTTTCATTTTAACATTATATTTCTTCCTCTCTTTCTTTTGTTGCAAAGGTTGGTGGTGGTGGAAAGAATTATCAAGCAGTCTCTCTCGTGGAGTGGTGCAGTGCGTGGAGTGGTACAGTGCGTGTCGTGCTTCCTCCAGGTGCGTATTCGAATAAACCTTGAAATAAAACTCTAAAATAATGGGACATCCGTTGAAGGATGTTACCTTTGTTGATGTATACTTCCTCACGCTGGTTGATGTTCTGGAGGCTCCTCGATGTTCCTCCACACCATGGCGGCGACTCCCCTTCACACCACGGTGGCAATGGAAGCTTTCAAACCAAAAGAAAAAACTGGGAAGAAAAAGGAATAAAAGTGCGAGAGATGGGGAGGTGAAACGAAAATAGAAAAAGAGAAAAAGAATTTCGTGGATGAGTGCTGAAAAAATAAAATTAAGGTTTCAAATTATTTAAAATAGTGTGGATAGGTGAAGGAAGTATAGGATGGCAGTGGAGGGAGCAACACCCTAATAAACATAAGGGGTCCGATAAAAAGGAAACAGCTTCTATTTTTAATTCGACAATATTTGTTTGACTGATGTAGTTTTCACAAAATGGGTTCACACTTATATTAGGCTATTCTTCATGTCAAGTGGGTATCCATTTTATACCTCTATTAATTTATATGATATAAAAATAGAATATATTCATTCTTTTTTCTTTTTTTTTTTTTGTAATATTATCATAAGAAACACATTCCCAAGAAAGCCAAAGTACTAATTTGTTGTATGTATTATTTATTATAAATTTATAGTTTAGTTATTTATCATATGTTTGTATAAAGAGTCTACTTTGAAATTATCTAACATTAGATTAGGTAAAGATAAAAAAAAAATCATACCATATAAAATATTTGTAATTCTACTTTTCAAAATAAATAAATTAACTGACGTTCTTAATTTTTAGTGTAGTTTCTGCTATTTTATTTATAATCTGTCATAAATAAATTATATTTATATTTCTATCTATAGTAAATAAAACAATATTTTTATTGAAAAGAAATGAAATGTTTATTATTATTCTTAATCTGTGTACAGAAATTAAATTACAATATAGTACGAAGGTAGTGATTATGTTAAGATTAATAAAAAACAAATCTAAATTACTAATATTTTTATAAGTATAATCGGGTACGATAATTTATTTAAAAAATAATTTATGATGAGAATTAAGAAAAAAAACAATTTCTTAAATAAAGTTAAGCTTAATTTTTTTTTATAATTAGCTTCAGTGAAGCATAGGCACAGGTTTCGATTTGATGCAGTGGGCAATTTGTCTTGTTGTGAGGGTGGAGACACATATGCGTCACAGCCAACACGATGGCCTCGGTTGTCAAAGATGCCCGTTGGTTTCCTTCTGTTTTGCCCCTTTTTCTCCATTCATTGGAATTCGGAACCAAAATGTTGGCTTTTTTTAGTTCCTTTAATCCCTCTTCATCATGCCAATGGACATGGTTACTCTTCTACTAATATTTACATTATTTTATTATTAGTATTAAAATAAGAATTATAAATAAATTTAATAAAGCTATATAGATTATTAAAATTAAAAATTAATTAGTGATTAAATAACTATTTAATTTGAATCATTTAAAATCATGGAAAACTTAATTCATATTCTAATATTTGAAATGTTAAAGATGGTTTGACTGACAGATATTAAGTTAAAAATGAATCAATTGAATTCAAGTCACTTTTTGTAACTTATAATTTAAAACAAATTAACCTCAACTCACATGTTAAAATCTATTTTAACACTTTTATCTCGAGTTGATAAACTAATTTTAGTTAAATGTTTAGTTTGTAACTTAAAAATTAATAACTAACTCATTGAATTAAAATTATTTAATTAACCAAAGGATAAAACTAATTGTTAAATTTATTAAATATGAAATATTATAAGAAGATATAGTTATTCATGTTTTATTACATAAATGAATTTTGGGTTAATAAAAAATTATATTAAATTATAAAAAATATTGATGAAAAAGTTTAAACAAACTAACTAATTTATAATTTTTTTTTCTAAATAACTACCTATCAATTTAGATGAATTGCACTAAATAAATAAAGTAGAATGAATTGTTTAAATGGTTTTCCTAAAATTCACTTGATTCGCACATATTTGGTATGTTGAATGACAGTTAGGGTCGAGGTGGATAAAAATACTAACGCAGTTATTGGATGTGCATTTTTACCAAGTTCGATGTTCTTTTATCATTCCTTTTTTTTTCATACCATAACCATAATGTTTAAACTTCCTTTTCTTCAACCCATTTTATCTCACAATAAAATAATAGCATGTTTGTCCTTTTTTTATTTACATTTATTTCATGCCTTATATTTATTAAATAAATTAGTTGATATATTTATTACATGGCAATACTTTTTTTTCTTCTCTCGATCTTGTATAACTTTTTCGAATATAGAGTTAAGGAAATCTAATCATTTAGTCTATTTTTTATTTGTATTCATAAATATATCAATAGAAATCTGCAATTAATGTAAATTGATAGTGAATGCGGTCAAATTTTTCTCCAGAGACTCGGTAAAATTAGTTCTAATTTCGGTTGGTGCCAACTTAATTGAATTCGTTAAATTTGAGTTAGAACTAATTTAATCATATTTAGTCAAATATTTATTAGGTTTAACTCTAATGTATTTAACTAAATTTCAATTATGACTCGTTCGATCAAATTCAGTTAAATTTTGGTTAGAATTTATCAAATGAATTTCAGTCAAAGACTATTGGGTCAAATTTTGACAAATTTCACTTAGACCAATTCAACCGAAATCTGACTAGGGCAGACTAAGTCAATTTTAGAAGAATTTTGACCACAGATGACGTAGTCAAATTCAACTGAATTTCGGTCATAGATGACCCGGTTGAATTCAACCAAATTTTGCTTGTGGTCGAATTCATCCAAATTTCTATCGTGGCCTGACCCGCTCGTCTCGACTTTTCACTCAGACGGGCCTGTCATGACCTTTGGCTTAGATTGGTCCATCCTAACCTTTGGCTCGACCCGTTTCGACCTTCGACATATATCAGTCTGTCTTGACCTTCAGTATGAATCAAACATTTCAATCTTTAATTCAGGTTAACCCGTCTCGACCTTTAGTCAGACTTAACATGTCTTAACCTTTGACCCAACCCAGTCTATCTCGATTTTTGACCTGGATCGGTCTGTCTTAACCTTTGATCCATGACAACCTGTCTTGACCTTTGATCCACGCCAACTCTTCTCAACATTTGACATGGTTTGATGCAAATAAATTGTTAGCTTGTCTCAATTTTTTTTCCTAATTAATCTATCTCGACCTTTAGTCCAATAGAACTCATTTTCGTAACGATTCGTTTCAAATTTTTGTTCACAGTAGTTTATCTTAACTTTCTTAAGATTCGATATAACTCAACTTAATTTTTATTCAAACTCAAAATATTATTTTTAGAAGTCAATTAAATTCATTTACTGAAATTAAACCTATCTTTAGGGGTGAACAAACTGCACTATTTGCACTGAACTATAAACCCATTATAGTTAACTATAAAATAGTTCAAATAAACTGGACTAAACTAAAAAATAGTTCAAAAAAAACTGAACTGAACTGTTTTCTAGTTCAGTTAACTGCAATACAGTTCTCAATTACAAGCAATTACAGTTCTCAATTAAAGTTAAACAAATATTTTTCACTTCACCTACACAAATTAGAGGCAATTACAGACTTTTCTACTAAAGTGAGTTTCTTAAACTGAGATTGAGATTCATCAAGTTCAAGCTCAAGAATAGCACACCCAAATGCTTCTGGAGATACCCATACTAGAAAATCATCAAGCCATGAGGCAGCTGGCTTGGCAATATAACTTGTGTCTGGTACTAGGGTCGCTTTAGCAATCTACAAGGTAAAGAGACGTCATCCATTAAAGGGAGTATCACAACTGGAAAGCATAATCAGAGTGACATGGCAGCAAGAACCAAAGTGCAAATTACTTTTAAGGAAAATTTCAAATAAAAAATTAATTACCTCAGGAATAACATAAAAAATAATAAATTGAGAAGTGTGAACCAACCTTCCTGATATTGGCTATATTTGCCCCTCCTTTACCCATCACTTTACCAACAGCATTGGCTGGAATCAACATATCCAGAGTTGATGAGGAAGGTAAATTGTGCACAATAAGAGCACAAAAACATAAGTTAACCAATTTAATATAGTTGAGAAAATAAAAACAATAGGTTAAGTGCATATTGATTAGGTCTAAACCCACAATTAAACTTTTAGAATCTTGTTCTCAAACCATGGTTTTAGTGAGTGGGAGTTGCATTTACAAATGGAAATGTTTCTCTACCCTACAGACCCAGATTTACTAAATCAGTTGGCAAGTATTTGCATAATTGTTATATAAATGTATACTAACCCTCCATATAGCTTGTTGGTATACGAGGATATAGAGCCATAGCCATTTTCTCCCATCTATTGCATATAATTAAACCAACGAAAAAGTATTAGAGACACATTTTTAAACTAAAACTGGAATGAATACATAACAAAAAGATAAAAGAAAAGAAAGATTGAAAGCTTTTTCATTAGCATTAAACAATGACAAATACTCTACATTGTGACTAATTGCAGAAGCTGAAAGCATAAAATTACATTATATAACGATTTAAGAAATTAATTCATTCGTAAGTTTGGACCAAGACTGGCAGTTATCAATATTGGATAGAGAACAAGACACAATAGTCATCAAGTTCAAGCTCAAGAATAGTATCTTCAATAGCCTTACATCAAGGTCGAGGACTTACTTCAGTGCTTCTTTCTTGATTTTCAATCATCCAAATTAATAGCAGCACTTGAAGGTCCCACTTCATCTTGAGAGGTTATCTCTACAAAAATAAAATAAAATATTTAATCATTTTTGAACACTTAAAATATAAATTAAAAAATATATAATTTGTCATATAATCTCACCTTGCTCAAATTTATCAAGTTCTTTAGGATCCTCGTAAAAAGTATAGAGAAAGGTGTTCCTTTTAACCAATCTTGTGTGCAAACAAGCCCTTCCACTATTTTAGGCGTTAGGCAACTACGATAAGGACTAATCACTCTTCCTCCTGTACTGAATGCACACTCTGATGCTACGGTAGAGATAGGAATGACTAACGCCTCTCAAGCCATGTTCGCAAGGATAGGAAATCTAGTCGAGTTGACTTTCCGTCAATGTAAAATATCAAGCTCAACTGACTTCATATAAGGTTCAAGATCCTTTCTCAAATATTTATCAAGCTCTAATATATATAATCAAATCTACGTCTTGTAGCTCTTAGGTAGAAACTCATGCCATGAGGATCATCATCATCATCATCTAGTTGAGATTCTTGTTGGCTACTTTGAGAACCCTCCTCAATACCTTGATATTGTTCATAAAGTGTTTTTAAAGATGACAATAATTTTGATTTCAATTCATTAGCCATACTAGATTCAAAGAGGTAGTAAATGAAGTAATCAACAAAATCCAACTTACTCCTAGGGTCAAGCACAACAGCAATCAATAATAAGATATTAATTCCATTAGGATTTCCCTAATATTTTTCATACTTGCCCTTCATCCTCATTGCCATCAATTTTATGCTCAAATCATTACTTTCAGAATATTGTCAAATCCTTTTACCAATTCCAAACACCTCCTTCATATACATATGACTGGTGACATAAGAAGAACCAGAAATGCGTAGGGTAGAGTCATAAAACATCTTTAAAAATGGTAGAATAGACCTCGCATATTCTCAATCCTCTTCTAATGGCACACCACCATTACTTTTGACCATTTCAACACCAAATTTCTTATCTTGCATATCTTGCAAGACAAAGGCATCTTTGTACTTCAAGCTTGCCTCTAACATTAAGTAAGTTGAATTCCACCTTGTTTCAACATTAAGACAAACAATACCTTTGTAAGAAATTCCCTCTTGTTCAACACATGCCTTGAATCTAGCAAATCTAGTGGGAGAAGATTTCAAATATTTAACTGCACTTTGGATTTTTGAAATTGAATCTTTGATTTCTTTTAAGCCCTCCTTCACAACTAAACTTAATATATGAGCACAACAACGCATATGAACATATTCTCCCTTTAAGACAAGACAATTCCATGATAACATCCTTCTTTTGAGGTACTAGACCCCAACATCATTTGTTGTAGCATTATCCCCGGTGACTCTAAGGACTCGCTTCAACTCCCAATTATTCAAACAAGTCTCAACATGTTTAGCAATGAGCTCCCCTGAATGTCCCGTTGTTTGAGAAAAATTCAAAATTTTCTTTTGAAGTTTCCAATCATTATCAATAAAGTGAGCTGTTAAACCCATGTAATTTAGGTTTTGGATTGAAGTCCATGTGTCTGTAGTTAAACAAACCCTCTCACACTGCTTTGATAGAAACATTTTCAACTTTGCTTTTTCCTCTTCATAGAGTTCCCACATTTCACGCCTCAATGTAGTGCGGGATGGGACTTCAAATCATGGTTGCAAGGACCATACAAAGTCACGGAAGTCCTCATTTTCCACAAATCGAAAAGGAAGCTCAGACTTCACAAACATCTTCACCAACTTCATTCGAGATGCATTTTGGTCAAATTTAGAAATAGTTGGTGAAGGGCTAACACTAACTTCTGTAGTTGATGATAAAAGTTTTTGCCTTTTGAATGCTTCTCTATTAGGATTTTCTTTGCATCTCGTCAAATGATTCCTCATCCCGCTTGTTCAAGCCAAATATTTAATCAAATAACCACAATAATTGCATTTAGCCTTCTTCTCAGAATAAGGTTTTTGTTTAGTAAAATGTCCCCACACATCTGATCGACCTTTACTATTCTAAGTTGACGATGAATCAATACAAGGAGGTAAATGATCCATTCTAGAAGTATTTGGTGTGAGGGTTTCTACCGTTTCTGACATTCACGTCACTACATTAATTAAGAGTTCAATAAAAAAAAGACAAATTTATCTAAATGATGATGATGATATAGGGTCTGAAAACAAATTCAGAAATTTCCAGGAAGGTGTTTAGAAATGGGATGGCAGAAGTAATTCATTTACTTAAGATCTGGAAGCTACCAGAATGATAAAAAACAACTATTATTTCATTTACTTTAATAAACTCAAATCAAGATAAAATATATTTTATAAAATACACTTCCTAGTTTTTTAATTTCTGAAGAGAACCATATAACCTTTTAAAAAGATTTCATATCCTTGAAGAACGTAATTGGACAAGACACCCAAAACAACACACATAAAGGGTCTAAACAATCCTTAATAATGGTCTACCATAACCTTTAACAAGGAGCACAATTGTTAACTTATTGGCAAGCGTACCAAATCGTTTCAAGTAATAAACTGGTAAGACCGGATATCGTATCTCAAGAGACTCGTATGACACTTTACAATCGTATAATTATCTAACTAATTTAGACTAAAGAATAATTCCATTTAATGTGAATTTAGTGCAATGAAAATAAACATAATGCATAAGTGATAGATTGAACTTCTTGGGGTTAAAACACTTGAAAATTAAATGATTAAAGATGATATGGAATGGAGATGTTGGAGAATGATTTTACCTACTACACTCTCATGCAAATGCACATTACTACTTCTTCATTTAATTGCTCATGTCAACCTACTACATTACTCAAACCCAATCCCTTGATAGAGAGAGCCTAGATTCACTCATTAAATTCCAATCCCTTGGTAACCTAACAAGTTCATCTACATTAAGACTAGAGGTTTAAGACAACTAAAGCTCCAAGCTCTATCTCTAGACACAATTTCCTTTAGGTGTTTATTCGAGTTCAAGGTTCACACAATCCTTTCCAATATCAAGCAAACCTAAGAATCATGCTATGATTGATCAAGTCACAACAAGCTTTAAGAGAAGGAAATAAACACTCACAATAAATGAAAGAAGCTTATATTCATTAAACACAAGTGCATTTACAAGAAAGTTTCGTAGTTACATCATTCCCCAACAAAATGAACTTAGTTCTCCATAGTCATGGAGAGCTTGAGCTTATAATGGAAGAAAATGGAAGAGATGGAGACCAAGGAGGAAGAATGGAGAGTTCCCACTGCTCAAAACCAACTCCCAGAGGTCCAAAATGGTGTTTTAGAGCTTCAGCCGCCAAAAAGATGGCACCCTCGTTGCATGGAAGCCTTAAATAGGTCTAGGGTGCCATGTCAGCAAAACTCGCGCCCGACCCCCCTCTTCTGGGGCGCCCAGGCGCGAGGTTTGCACACAAAATGGGGCTCAACCCTCCTCCTGAGGCGCCCAGGCGTGGGAAATCTTCCATGATCCTTCAAAACACTTGTTTTTTGCAGCTTTTCCTAGGCTCCCACCCTTGGTAGTTTAGATGCTCTTCCAAAGCACACAAATTGCCTACAAAACTTGAGGAATTAGTGATGAAAACTCCTATGTATAACCTAAGCTAAACTTATTCACAAAGTTAGATAAAAGAGAGGATTAAACATGTTTCAAGCTTCAAGATAATTGATTTGGTAAGAAAATTGCACCACAGATAATGGTAAGAATTACCGTTATCAACAATCAAATCCACTCCAGCCCATACAAACATAGTCATATCAGATATATGGAAACTGAAATACACAATAATATCATATTCATATAATTGAGAATTTAGCATTAGAACATAGTCAAAAGATTCATTATTCATCACATGGCCTTTATATCATTTAAAATAGTTGAACAATATCAACTCTTTTCCAGAATTGCACCTACTTAAAATAGGCACAAAACATCACATTAAAATCATAAAACACCCACTAAACACTACTTTCACTTCTTATGAACCTGGAAATTTAATTCATAATTTTTTTAATGTATGAACTAAATCCAATTTCAACTATTTAGAATAATTTTATTCAGGCTCTTAATATATTAAACTATAAGAATAGTAAAGTGTAATTGAAACTATGTTTTGAAACCTGGAACTTGGTTTGTGAGTTGTTATAGGCAAAGCAACGTAAATAGTGGAGAAACAAATGAAGTAAAAGTACTAATGTTTGGGTGTTATTATATTATTATTACAGCTGTTACAACCTGCGGTTATAGAAATGCACTACCCCATAAGTAAATTTTTCAAAGATTTATGCTTCTTGGTTTTTTTGGACTATAGAGCATAAAGCCACTACCCCACTCACCCACCACACATCCCTGAATCCGAGAACCACTAAACCTAGCAACAATGGTTAAAGACACAAGCCTTTAGCCTATGCTGCAAATGGCACCCCAAAGATTTTGACCCTAGTGCTCCTCCACCATTCAAGATTGCTAAAATAAGAGTAGCCATACCAGAACATTGTTGGGTCAAGAACCCAAAGATATAAAATTACCTGATACAATAATGGCTAAAAATATAAAATTACCTGGGAAGTTGCAAGCCACTGAATATGGTCTTTACTTCAGGAAATCATAGGCTCGGAAACTTTTCTTCAGTCAATTCTAGCCCTAAACAACACCTAGCAATCAAGCTAAATAAGAATATGTTTGTGAAGAACCCTGCATTCTTTGTAAAATGTTGTTATTTCGCAAATCATTTCAACACGAAAAGACTTTAGAAGTCAATATCAATAATCAGATGGTAAGAATCAACACAAGAAAAAAATACTGGGAGAGCATGGATTCCATCTGTCCAAAGCTAAACAAGACACAAATATGCCAAGGTAAAACAATGTTGAAAGTCACAATGAACCTTCCATGACGGCGAGTCTTCGACGACAGCGAGTCTTCAACAGCAGCGAACCTTCGACGAGAACCTTCAACGGCGGCAGCCTTCAATGGCGGCGAGCGAGACGAACAGAACATAACAAGAGGTCCGGAGAAAATTGTGATGGAGAAAGGAAATAGGAAAATCTAATTGTGATTGAGAAATTGCGATCGAGAAAGAAATTGGGAAAACTAAAGCCACAATTAACTATAGTTAACTGTGCTCAAAATAAAATAAGTTCAATTTTTTTAAACTGAACTATTAATGAGTATAATTAGTTTTTAGTAAAAGTAATTTAAGTTTTTTAAATTTAAAAAAGTACAGAATTTATTTTTTGTTCTTGTTTAAGAACCCGTTAAAAAACTTCAAAAATAAATTAAGATTGACCTTTAAACCATATGCGTTAAATTTACAAGTTGTTATAGTTAATCATCAAACTTTTAAAGGAGATGAAAGAAATATAAAGTTTCGAAATGTTTTTGCATCTAATGCAAAAAAAATTATTCACTGTTTTTTACATGGATTGAAGTACATGTCTCATATTTTTATTTTCCTTTTAAATATATTTTTAAATTAAAAAGAAAAATAAAAACAAGTTATCCAAATATTTTATTCAACCCACGACATAATACAAATTATTCAAATATTTTAACAACACAGAATAAACTTTCCTACCTTTTTCTTATGTAACTATTACTATAAATTTATGGCATTATTATTTCTAATATTAATGTAGCATTTATAATATTAAATTAAATCACTAATTTAATTTTTTCTCTTTCAATTTATAAATTTTATTGTTAATTATTCTAACAAAATTTAGGAGTAGGGTTCTTTTGATAAATTTGCAAAATTTAAATATTATAATAGTATTGATAATAATTTTATTAATTTTAATATAAAATTAATATTTTTTAATGTTTTATATATTCAAATAAACATTTTTAAAAATCATTTTTTTTAATATCGTTTCTTTTTCTTACAAGAAATGAACTCCAATATATTTTTGCCACCACTACTAGAAAGTACGTTGAAAATTCGGTTTATGGGAAGGTAAACATTGACCTTTATGAAAGCATATGTATTTTGATAAATATTTAGGGTGTAGACTGTTTTTTTTTTCAAAATGATTTTTGGCGTTACAAATTTATATTTGTTACCTCTTTTACACAAAAATATGAAAAATCTAATAAAATTGAGTGGGTATTAGATTACTAACAAGAAGCTTATCACAATCATTGAGTCAACACATGAAAAGCATAAAAAACTGGCTACTCTAACATAAATAGCTCTTCTAAAAAAATTGGCACGTATACAATCTTCTTTTAATATACTTTCTTGAAATTTATGAGTTCTAACATTTTCTAAACCAGAATCCCTGAATAGAATTGTGATCTATATACAAAAGCTCAATTCTCACAAATTATTATTATCATTTTTTCCATATGAAATTATTAAAATATTTTAAAGAAATAATGTTATATTCTCCTTAACCTTCATCCACAAATCTTTCTAATATTTTATAATATGTAAATATTACAAGATAAATTTATACAAATTTAAAATATAAAAATATATGTAAATCTTATTTTAAAATATAATTTTATAAATTTAAATTTAAATTAAATTTATTTTTTAAAATAATATTTTTTGAATTTATTAATACTATTATCTAGTTTTAAGTTTGAAATATACATAACTTTTTATTATATTCATATGTTTTCGATTTATACTATATTATATTAATGAATTTGAAAATAATTTAAAATATATTAAAACAATCCAAATTTTAGAAAACTATAAATTAAATATATATTAATCAATAAGTTTATGTATTTTAATTTTTAGATAATAATTTAATATGAAATTATATATATATATATACACTTTAATAAAATAATATCACTTGTATTTATTTAAGAAATAATTATTATTTAAAAATGAGTTGAAAATCCTTTTTACTTATTTATACTGTAAATTAAAATGGTGAAATAAGAAATTATTTTAAAAAAATGCATTATCAACTTTACTAGGTTATTGTAAGAGTCTATAAAATTTTGTTATAAAATTTATAATATGTTTAAAATGGTAAGATTTGATTATTTTAATACTAAAAATTTAAAATATAAATAAAGTTTTATAAACAAACTTAAAAAACAAACATTATTTTTAATCTTTTTAGATTTTTCTCTGTTCTTTTCAATTCTGTCTAATAAGTTTTTTTAATAAGGTAGGATGATTTTCTTCTATTTTTTTTGGTTTATTTTTTATTTCTTTGCATGTAACTTTTTTTAGCTCGCATGTAGTGTTTGAGTGTTCTCTACCAGTCTCTATTGATTAGTGGTTTTAATGACATACCCTAATCATGTTTATGTTGTTCACATGGACAAATAAAGTTTCTTTATGTGTTTTAGGTCATTATAGGATTCTAGAACTATCTTTCAAGTAAGTGTAACTAATTCACAATTTTTGTGTGATTGATGTTTTGTAATTGATAATTGTATGCTTGTATAGTGTTTTACATATATGAGCTGATTAAGAATTAATGTGTGGAATTAGGGTTTCAATTTGGTTTACTTGAATTGTATGATGAAATTGAGAATGTTGTCTGATCAGTACTACAAATGATAGGGTTTGAATCGTTGAAGATAGTATAATATGAAATTGGTATGTTTTTAGCATTTATAATAGTTGTTGAACTGTTTAGCAGGACCATAATGACATAAATCTATAAAATTATGTTTTGTATAATTATGCAGACTCGCTAAGCAAAAATATATTCAGTGGGTGAAGTCAAAATTAGAGAGTTACTAACTTGGTTGTCGTTGAGTGAGAATATATTCGCTAGACGAAGTCAAAGTCGGAGAGTTACTGACTTGGTGGTTATTGGGGGAGAATATATTCGTTGAATGAAGCTAAAGTCAGAGAACTCACTAACTTAACAACGGCTGGGCTAGACAAGTCTTGCTGGACGACTTTTAAGTTTGTCAGTTTCATTGATTATTTCGTTGGGCGAGTTGTTTAGTCACTTGGTGACTGAGCTTTCAGGAACTACTAGTTGAGCGAGTAAATATCCTCGGTAAGCGAAATTACAGCGCCTGATTCTATTTTATATGTTCTCTTTTGGTATGTTTAATGTGTGATTTTGTAAATGTTTATTTGAGAATGATTGGTAGTAATCCAATGAGGAATGATTGTGGTTTTGTTAATGTACATATTGACATATCAGAGGTTAGTAAAGAGGTATCTTGAACTTTAATAACTATTCACACTTAAATAAAGTATAATGAGTTATATGATGAGAGTTACAGAAGGTCTTTGCCACAATATTTTTTTGTCCTAAGCGCAAAAGACACTAACTTTGTAAGTAGTAGAATGATAATCCATTTGTTTATGACTCTATAGAGTAATACTACTTCAACGCCTATAGTGAATACCAATGTCAAAGACATACGAATAATTGAATTTAATGTCAACTGTTTGTGTGAATATATGTGTGACATGTTGAATTTTTTATATGTTTAGTTTATATATGACATACTTTAAATAATTTAGGAAAATACTTTTGTTCACTAACTTATCATGTATTTTTTTTTTTTGTGTTTTGTTGTTCTTTTGCAATGATCACTTAATGGTGTGAGTAAATTGTGAGGTAGATGTTGATAAGCCTTTCATGGAAGGTGAGGATTCGACGAAGTAGTTTTATATTTTTTTATAGATGTTTTGTATATGAATTATTTTTGTTTTGAAAAACTCAAATGTTCATAGTTGATATGTATATCACTATAGTTATTATGGTGTATAACTGTATTAATATGATATATGTATGTAAGTATCTGTTTTGTTTTATCAATTTTATAATGTTTTATTCAATAATTTTATACTATTAAATGGAAAGTTGTAGTCTTTTTTACAACCTCATTTATGTTGTGTTTGTATCTAGAGATGGATTTGGAAAAGTTGATTTAAGTGAATTTCAAGGTGAATATGATGTTGTTTGAATTAAGGAAAAAAATGATGTGATTTGAGATGAAAGTTTATAAAAATTTGTGTACTATATGATGAGTGTGAGAAATTAAAAAAATTATTTTATTGAATAAAATTAGATGATTGTCATTTTATCTTTGAAGATAAATATGATATAAATTTAAATGTAATTAGTGAAAATTATATTAAGACAAAATTAAAATTATTATTTTAAAAAAGTTAAGGATGAAATTATTATTATTATTAAAAAAAATAAAATTGATTATATATATATATATATATATATATATATATATATATATATATATATATATATATATATATATATATATAAAAGAAGGCATCGATTCTTTTATATATATAAATAAGAACCAAATCGATTCTTATATGTATATTTATATAACAAAGCGGATAAATTCTTATACGTATGTATAAAAGAAGCAAATAAATTCTGTATAAAAAGTGTTCGATTTCGTGAAAAGGTGAATTGATTTTCTAGTTATGATAAAAGAGGAGAATCAATTTGGTTCAAATGTTTGAAATTTTTTTCTTTAAAAGAATTAATTATCTCATTCCCAAACTCCATTTCCAAGCCTTCATCTTCGTCGCTTTTATCCTTTTAGAACCTCCGTCCACGCAAAAAATAATCATATTTCTCCATCATAAACTTAACCAACATCAAATTTACTTAAAATCAAAGGACCTAATGAATAATTTTATTTGTGTGACGTAACTTTCTCTTTCTTTCTTTTCACTTTTGCAAATCACCTCTCTTAAGTGACATCTAAGAACAAATCAACATTTACAAATCGTTATAAGTTCCCTGATCCAAACAACATCGACTCTCACTCTTCCGTACATATGAACAGTATCCCATATCCAAACGCAACATTAAACTCCCAATGTAAATTGTTACATTTCTAAAAGAAATTTAAGTTTTTCTAATAACAATAATTTCTGAAATAATTGTGTAAGTTGAAAATTACCAAGAATATTCAGAAAAAAAAATTAAGAAATTTGGTGCTGTGGGCCAATACATCAAACTCACGCGGAGCCATGGCATGTGATTGCACTCTCCATCACCCTGCAAACGTTAACATTAGCATCCCCACATAATAAAATAGAAAAAAAATTAATGTTAATTAAGATGAATGAAAGAGAGTCATTAAAAAACATTTAAAAATTATTAATTAAGAAATATATAATATATTTTATCTATTTAAAGTGAATATTAAAATTTTATTTTTCTGCTTAATTACAAGTGTTTTTGTCACATCCAATTTTCTTCTCACTAAGCAGCAAAAACACAATGGATGTAGTATCTGTTGTTCATAACTAATGCTGTTTGACAAATAATTGACTGGTTGTAACAAGGGGACAAGACAAGGCACAACTACATAATAAGCACTCCATTATTAAACATCAAACATGGGCAGCATGTCGTGGTAGAGTAACCCTACGCGTTCACAGAGAGCGTGGCAACGCTAATTTCACCATTCAGATAATAAGACCCTACTCGAACAGCACAAACACACTCACTCTCACTCACACCCTCGTTCGACTTCTCTGTAGTTTTTAGAGAGAGAGAAATGATTGTTTGTTTTTCAGAATAGAATTCCCTCAGAGCAGCTTTTCCTCTTGTTTCCAGCTTTTTCTAAAGATTGGGATTTTTGCCACAATTTTTCAATCACTTTCATTATAATTAATATACAATGATCATTATTATATTCTATATGCCAAAAGCTTTAGTGCTTACGTTCACCACTCAAACTACTAAATAAGCTATGAATCTTAGCTCTTAAGTTTATTTACTGACTCTACAAAACTAAACTTCATTTTATCTGTTAGTTTATGGTTTTGATCTCGAGATTTTCAGCATTACTTCCCAGGCTTGTTCACTTTCTCTCTTACGTAGGTTCATTTTGTTTCTCAGATTAATCCCTCGTGTTCATGTTTTATATTACTCTACTCAACTTTAACTTTTTTGATTTAAATGACGGCTTTGTTTTAGATTTTTTGGGGGATTAAATTTCCAGAAGAGGATGGTAAGACGATTGCTTTCAAGGGCAAGTAGTGAGCAGAAGATTAACATTGAGCTTGGAAGAACGGGTGAGGAGAGATCTGGCTCACAGTACAAGGGAGTGAAGATCCATGGCGAAGTTCTTTTGGGATTTCTGTTCATCTGCATAGTCCAGTTTTCACATGCAGACACTGATCCCTCTGATGGTAACGATTCTATCTTCTTTTTGTCGTCACCTACTTCCCTCTAGATTCATGCTTTGGGTTGATAATTATCCTTCTGTGCCTCTTTTGTTATGTGTCATGCTCAAGGTTTCTCATTTAAATCAAAATTATGTAACCTTGAGGTTGTGATTCTTTCTCGCTTTCTCGTGACTAATTTTTTTGAAGTATCCTGCCTTTATCTGGACCAATGTGCAATGGGTACTGAATATGTGGCATGGGTGGAATTGTGATGTTTTGTTCTTTTACACTTGCACACATTATTTCTTGATTGTTTATTTCATCTATCTGTGGTGCGTCCTAAGAGTGTTAAAGTTTTGTAATTGGAGCAGTTGCAGCAATAAATAACTTATATACTGCGTTGGGCAATCCTGTTCTTCCTGGGTGGGTTCCTAGTGGAGGTGACCCATGCGGACAAGGGTGGCAAGGTGTTCGATGTAATGGTTCAGTAATTCAAGAAATGTATGTAACCACTTTCTCTTGCTTCTACTTCACATTGATTGAAATGCACAGAATATATAACCAGTAGCTCTTTGTCATTCATGACAGAACTCTGAATGGTGCAAACTTGGGAGGAGAACTGGGTGACAGCTTAGGAAGTTTTGTTTCTATCAGAGCAATGTAAAGACCTCTCTCTCTCTCTCTCCCTCTCTCTCTCTCTCTCTGCTCCACTCTTGGTAGTTTTCTTTTTCATCCATCTTTCTGGGTGTCCTCAGGCATGTGCATGGCATGAAAAAGTCCATCTGTTAATGTATGTCTGCATCTGTAGTGCATTTCCTCAGTTCATGTATTGCAGTGGGCGTTCTTCCCCACTGTTTCTCCTGCATTACCTTTACCGATTTTTTCATGTTTATGGGGCAGAGTTCTAAACAACAATCACATTGGGGGAAGTATTCCATCCAGTTTGCCAGTCACTTTGCAACACTTGTATGTGGTAACAAATTTTGTGATATATTTCTTCCAACACATTGTGCAAAATAAATTGATGGTTTGTACTTTTGCAGCTTTCTATCAGATAACCAGTTCACTGGAAGTATTCCAGCCTCTTTATCCATGTTGGCTGAATTGACTGACATGTGAGTTTATTGCATTTTCTCTCTCTTTATCAAATTCTAATGATAGTTGTTAACTGTTAGGCAAATTTATCTAAATGATGTTGAATCATCCCCTTTCAGGTCTCTTAACAACAATCTTTTAACAGGAGAAATACCAGATGCATTTCAGTCTCTTACTCAATTGATCAATCTGTAGGGACTCATTGAATTATTCTTCAAATACTAACATGTAAATTTGAATGGAGATCATTTTAGCTTCGTTAAATATAAAACTTATTTGGTGAACCATAAACTGCTGTGCAGAGATTTATCTAATAATAATTTAAGTGGGGAATTGCCTCCATCTATGGAGAACTTGTCAGCTCTGACCAGCGTGTGAGTATCTTGCCTTAATAAAGATTACCGTTTTAACGTATTTCTCTGTTCTCTGTCAATCAACCTAACTTTTTCTTCATTTGCAGACATTTACAGAACAATAACCTCTCTGGGACCCTGGATGTTTTACAAGACCTTCCGCTGCGAGATTTGTACTTCTCTTAACACGTTTCTTATAAATTTTGCATGATATTAGGTTGGTTAAAATAAAAATCAGTTCTTGCAGTTTCATGCCATAAGATTTTGATCCCTGAGAAACCAGTGCTTTAATAATGGGAAAGTTTAATGATCCTTTCTTCACAAAATAGGGACCTTAGGAAGTAAAAATTACAATGATTAAAATCTAAGTAAATGAAAAATATTGGACAAATAGCTTATTGTTTAATGACATGAACCAAAATCCAAATTAAATAAATGATAGAAACCAATATTCAGAAGAAAAAAAATTTATGTGAACTGAAAACACATTTGGTGAAAATGTAGTGATTAATTTGTTTTTACCAACTAATTTAACGAACTGTTGATACAGTTTGTAGAAATTTTGAACCATTTGAATTTGTATAGAATCTTTAACTTTTTAATCGCGTTTATTCTCTTTTAAATTTGTGCCTACTCTTCCCTATTTGAACAGGAATGTTGAGAACAATCAGTTTGTTGGACCCATACCCCCGAAGCTGTTAAGCATACCTAACTTCAGGTGAAAACCTTAAAGTATTGTTTTCCCATGCTCAATTAAGATGCTTCCTGTGTTTGAAAAATGTGAAGATGGACACGGACTTGTGTGAATTGTAGTTCATTTTCATGAAAATATTTGCGATCATTTTAATTACCAAGACGTGCAGTGTTGTAAGCATTCAGAATAGCAAACAATTGGGTGTCGCGCTGCCTCCACTTATACAGTCAGACAATTGAAACTACACATAATTTAAGATAAAGAAAAAGTCTCAAGTCAAGGTTTTGAGACATATAACTTCAAATGCGCAATTGTGGGTGTGTTTACAACAAAAGTATTAATCAAAGTTTCCTTTATTGATTTCTGTTACATCAGTAATTTGAGTGATAGTGTCGAAAAAGTATTATACATGAGTAACTTTGGTTCTTCAATAACTGATGATGATTTTGTTATGCAGAAATGATGGAAACCTGTTTAATATTAATGTCAATGCTACTATAACCCCGGCACGTCCACCTCATTCTCCAGTGCCAGTATCGCCATCAGGAACTGTGGTTTCTGGGACTCCATCATCTGGACGTTTACCTACTAAACCTACTGATGGACCAACTGCAGCAAAGGAATCAAATTCTGTGAAATCGAAAAAGAATACCAAGAGGGTGGTTTGGATATCTATTTCTAGTATATTGATGTTTGTTATTGTAGTCCTGGGACTTCTTCTCTTTGTTCCAAGATGTAGTAGAAGAGAACAGGTTAACAAAAGTTCCAAGCAACATCAAGTGGGAAAATATGGAGGTGAAAGACAGAATCCTAGAGAATATGAGGGATTTGTCCAACCACCTAGTCAAACTGAGAAAGGCAAATATATATAACTTTTGGTCTCTCTAATTTTGTTTCTGTTATTTAATTTTTGTTGTGAGGATTTCACTAATATAATCATTGCACTTTCTAATGATCTTTTATTTATTTATCTTAATAGTACCAAAGGGTGCTGTTGTGAGGCCGAAAGGGGATCAAGAGGAGGCAAGGAGAATGAGGGCAATTCCAAAGCTACAAGGCGAGCAAGAGAAGAATGAACAAAGAATGGGAACAATCCCAAAGCTGTTAGATCATGAGATAGATATGAGTTCATTAGATGTATATTCCATGCCTTCTCCACCAGTACCTCCTCCACCTCCACCACTCCCTACTGAGAGTGTGATTGTTGAACCAACCTCATTCCACAAAGGGGCTAACTTCAATCCTCCCAAAAAAAGTCCAGTTCCTCCCACTTTTGCGAAAACTTTCACCATTGCAGCCCTACAACAATATACAAATAGCTTTTCTCAAGACAATCTTATAGGTTTAGGAATGCTGGGGACTGTGTATAAGGCAGAACTTCCTGATGGAAAGGTATGATTTTTGCATCTTAATAGCATTGATGTTTATGGAATCTACTGATGAAAAGTCGTAGACACTAGCTTTTTGTGTGTTGTTCCTGTCTTCTTCATCTTTATTGTTGTGGCTTATGATTTATCTTTCTAAACTTTAATCATTGTAAGGTAGCTACTGTTGTCTTATCTGGATAGGTGATATTTGTTTTAGCACATGTTTGAGTACTGTTATGTTTGAATGCTTTTTTATTCAAGTTCCCCCATTTGTGTTTCATTTGCCCCAACACTTGTAAATTTAATATATATATATATATATATATATATATATATATATATATATATATATATATATATATATATATATATGGTGATTGGTACTCAAATTTTGACACTCACTCTCATTATATGAATTGCTAGATACTTGCTGTGAAGAAACTAGACAAGAGAGTTTCTAATGACCAAACAGATGATGAGTTTCTTGATTTGATAAACAACATTGACAGAATCCGGCATGCAAATATTGTTGAGCTTATTGGATACTGTACCGAACATGGTCAAAGGCTTCTTATTTATGAGTACTGTAGTAATGGTTCATTGCAGGATGCACTCCATTCAGATGATGAATTCAAAACAAGACTGTCATGGAATGCTCGTATCCGGATAGCACTTGGTGCAGCTAGAGCCTTAGAGTAAGTCAATCAATAATCAAGTTTAGACATTAGGGAAAAATATTTGCCCTTAGCTGTCAATTTTCTGTAAATAGTCACTTGAATGTTTCCGTTTCTATATTTAATTTCTCTTGCCTGGATTGTCATGTATTTCTCAGTGGGTTAATTAATTTAATGCTGGAGTTTTTTACTAGAAACTTGGGATCAGTTCACTATTACATGGTAGAACCTTTTGAGGTTTAAGTTGCTAAAACATTATAGTAGATGTCCATTGACGATAATGTCTTTTGATGTGCTACTTCTGAATCTAACACTGTAATGTTGTTCCCGACAAGGTACTTGCATGAGCAGTGTCAGCCACCTGTTGTACACAGAAATTTCAAGTCTGCTAACATTCTCCTTGATGATGATGTTTCTGTTCGTCTATCTGATTGTGGTTTGGCTCCATTAATAACTAAAGGTTTTGTAAGTCAGGTAAGAAATCATTGCATAATGTAAAAAATATGCCTCTACATCATTGCTGATTATTGTAATTTCATGTTTTGTTTAAGGTCCCTCCCCTCCATCATGACTAGGCAATAACTGAGAATTTGAATAATTAGCATAGGCATATGAATATTAATAACTTATAGCCATAAGATAGGCAGTTATTTTCACTCAAAAAGAAAACTTCAAAATCATCCTAAATGAACATGCTTCCTGTGAAATGTAAACTTCTATTTGCCTATTTCCTGTGAAGTATCGTGCAAGCATTATGTCAATGGTTCTTAGCATAGCGTAAAAAACATTGTTATTTGCATTATATAACATTCCAAGCATTTTCAGCTCTCAGGACAACTTCTAGCAGCTTATGGCTATGGAGCACCAGAGTTTGAGTCAGGAATTTACACATACCAGAGTGATGTTTACAGCTTTGGAGTGGTTATGTTAGAACTTTTGACAGGCCGTCAGTCCTACGACAAGTGAGAGCCAATAACTGAAGTATTTCTGCTTCTATTTTCATCTATTTATGAGTTACTTCATCTATTCTGAAAATCTTGGACAGAACACGAGCTCGAGTGGAGCAGTTTCTGGTGAGGTGGGCTATTCCACAACTGCATGACATTGATGCATTATCAAAGATGGTTGATCCTTCTCTAAAAGGAGATTACCCTGCCAAATCATTGTCAAATTTTGCAGACATTATTTCTAGATGTGTTCAGGTAAGCTTATTTTTCTCTGAATTTAGAAGTGTCGCTTAGCTTACGAATCTCTTTGTCATGAAATTGGATTTGGCCTTATGTTATGCAGTCGGAGCCAGAATTTAGGCCAGCAATGTCAGAAGTTGTCCTGTACTTGATAAATATGATCAGGAAGGAATCTCAGCAAAGTGAATCAAATGAATAAATAATTATGGAAAGTAGTGAGTGATATTTGAAGATGATTACATCTACAAAGAATTTCATGCATGATTGCATGTCACCAAGGAGGGTCTTCCTCCATATTCAAAGTGCTAACCTTTCCAAAATTCACATGCAAGGAGGTTTTGCCCAATCAGCTTCAGAGAATGGTAGCATGTCATGTCAGTCCTCCCACTCATGGGTAGCTCTTAATTTATTATTATTAGTTAATAGTTCTCTTAACATACTATGTTGGAGGTTACTAGAAATTAAATTAAACTCATTTGTTTCATGATAGATTCCGTAGTGTTGATATAGAAATATTATTCATTGTACACATTCAAACTTTGCAATCTTATATGATGGTTGTCCATCTATATTAATAGGATAAAGTAATACTTACAATAATTCACCAATCATAAAATAAGTACATTGTAGGACACCTATTATGTTTTCTTTAATTCACATTATTATATAGTTGTAAACAACTCTTACTTTCATCCATGTCTAATTACTAACTCTCAATTACAAAACCTTTAACTTTCCGTCCTTAAAACTAAAAGCTCTTTATTTTAATTTCTATAAATATTATTCTAATCCTTTTTTATCTTTAAAATTTTTTAGTCCTTATTATTCAAGTTTAGAGGGACTAAATGAAAATTTAAAATGATATATATATATATATATATATATATATATATATATATATATATATAAGAAATACAAAAGGTAGTTTAAAAAAATTGTAGAACTAATAATTTGGACTGGAGTATTTATTTTATTTATAGGTTGTAGAACTGAAATTCAAGGTATTTTAATTTTAATGAATGTTTTTCTTATCTATGTAATAATTATCTTTCATCTCAAGAACTAATACCTTGTAAAGAAGTAACGTCTCATTTCAAAGGGTCCAAAAATATTAATCATATCTGATATGGCTAAACTCAAACAAGAAAGGGGCAAAAACGGAAAACAAAAATCGCATGAAGGGACGCTGGTATAGCAAGACAAAATTATGCATGCAAATTTTTCCCTCTCCATCGGTGATTTTTTGTATGACATTATTGTGTTGGTAACGCGCCCACTAGTTTCTCTCCGTCCCTCTTCACTTTTCTTTCAACTTTGGCGTCAACAAACAAACATGGTAAAGCAAAGAAAAACCGTTCATTTCTATTCCCTTGGCTACCAACAAATATCTTAATTCCCTCATTTTTCGACGCTATTCTCATTTCTCTTCTCACCGAATCTTTTATCCATTTTCTTCTGTCTCTTCTCTCTTCAGTTTTATTACATCTCTCTCTGTCTAGATATCCGTGTTTGTCATGAGTAACTACGATACCAATCCCTTCGCCGAAGATGAGGTTAATCCCTTCGCCGTAAGTTTCTTCCCTAACTATTCTCTTTTTATCCATTCTTCTCTCATTCAATTAATTAATTGACATAAATTGACTTGCTGTTTCATCTTCTCTGCATGCTTCTCCATAACATTAGGACTTTCAATTATCTGATACGTGTGTCATTGCTAAATTGAATTTTGATGCGATTGTTTCGAACACTGTTCAATGTTAATTTAGACTCTGTCCGTGTAGCGATCAAATCTTAGAACGGAAACTTGAAAACAAAACGTTGCTCATGAATGACGCCACATGTAATAATTCTGTGGCACATTAATTCTCTCTCTGTTTCTACCGAGCAGGTTTTAGATTGTGGATGTATGTATGTGATGCCATGGCAACCTCTCCGTTGCGGTGGCCGCCACATTCGCGCCATTTTCTAATTGCCAACCTAACATTATGATATTCGACTGCTGATAAAAGAAAACTATGATATTATATTAGTTTTTAGTTGTCTGTGTAATTAGTTATTTTTTAAAGTAAAATATATATTTGCGGAAAAAAATTATCAATTGCTTCAATCATAAATGTAAAATATTTTTAATATATATACACAAATACGTATAAAGTTAAGTATTGAATTTAATTTATACGTATGGTTTCTTAAATTTAATAGAATATTATTTAAACTGAACTCAATTGGCCCATATTATTTTGAAAGAAAATTTAAAAAATACACATAAAAGATAGAGAAAATATCTTGTATATTTTAAAATTTATTTTTATTTTTGGTAAAAAAAAAAGTATATTACAATCTGTTAGGAAACAATTTATGAATATTTCAAAAGTTATATATTTTCATTTGATATTTCTTACATGATTTGATCCTGATTCAAGTAGATTAGGACCAGAAAAAATCTAAATGACTAAAAAGCCCTTATAGAAAAAACTCACCAGACTACAAAAGCCATGTGGTTCAAGACCAATCCATTATTTTGTTTTTAGAAAAAATATTTATTTTGAATATAAGAAGAAAAAAAATGTAATTAGCTCTTAATTTGTTGCAAATTTAAGTGTTTTTAATTTGTCAAATAATTATATACAAACATTAGATAAAATAGATTTTGTAAAAGATTTTAATAAACTTGATTGCTTGCTTATATAGGAAAATTATGCAACAATGAAATCTTTGATTGACTAAATATATTTAATTTTTCTTGACTGACTAAATATATTTTTAAAGTATATAAGATAGTTATTTAATTTTGATGTGCAAAAACTTCATGTATATTTTTCATATAAACATATTTAAGTAAGTAATTTCTTTTTTTTTTTCAATGAATTTTTATCAAAATTAACAAGAAATTATTTACAATATTAAGTGGTTTATGATGTATCATTTCTTAATATTCACTAAATTTTGTATTGCTACTAGAACGAATACTAAAATATTATATGCATTTTCTATGCTAGTTGTTATTAATTCAATTGTTCAACATGCATGTAGTTTATTGGTTTATCATTTTTCTATCTTGTAATTTTTTTAATCATACATATATATTTCAATTATTCTTTTTGTTGATTGATTCACTTATATGATTTATCATCATACGTAAAAAAAAGTGATATAAAATGTTATCTTTAAATCAAAATTTTAAAATATAATTTTATTGATTTTTTTTTGTATATTATGTTTTAACATGAAACTTCTATCTTTATGTTTAAATTTCTAATCACTTTGATTTTCTTCTTTCTAGAATTAAAAGAAATTAAAAATTATTAAAATGTTATAAAAAACATACATAATATATAAAAATCAATTATTTATCACAATATAACAAAATTAACTTCTTAGCAAGTCATTTATATCTTTTAAAATGTTTATTTGATTTTAAAAAAATTAAAATCTAATTAATACAAAGGAAAGTCATTTTATTTATTTAACATGAATTTTTTTTACAAAGACTACATTTGGTTAGGAAATGTTAGAAATAATAACGTGAGTTTTTTTTAACAAAAATTAACAATTAATAAACTTATTAAATATTTGATGTGGTCGTGATATATGAGAAAAATATGAAATGTTATTTTATACATGAAAATTGTTATATATGAGTATGATATAGAAATATAAAAATATGTATTTTATTTAATATATGAAAAATAAAAAAGTACGAAGTGTTATTATATATTTTATTGTATGTTATAA
This sequence comes from Vigna angularis, assembly GCF_016808095.1. NCBI lineage: Eukaryota > Viridiplantae > Streptophyta > Magnoliopsida > Fabales > Fabaceae > Vigna > Vigna angularis. Next base: position 8,159,621 of record NC_068980.1, on the reverse strand, counting down.
AAATATTTATTTAAATATAATAAAATTACAACATATTAAATTATTTAATATAATATATAATTTTATGTGTATATATATAAATGATATTATTTCTAAAATTTAATTAAAGTTTTGTAGTGGAATTAAACCTACCTTAATCCTGACTCATTTCAGAAAGGACTATGGGAGTTGGAGATTTTTATTTTGTCCTACACTTGAGGGGTAGACTTCTTAAAATAGAGTTTTTCAAGAGTGAATTGGGTTAGCCCATAGACCATAGATTAAGTTGACCACATGAATGACAACTCTACTTAAAGCTTTATTTCAAATTAGTGCCACTAAATTATTTTGAACACTTTGTGGAAAAAATGAAAAATACTCATATAATGGAAATCCAAGTTTTAATAAAGTTTCAAAAGAATGTTACTAGAATTTAAGAAAAAGTTTTCATTTACTGATTTTTTCAATCATAATGTTTTTTGAATTATTTCCGTATTGCTTTGTTATGTTATTGTCATTCGTATTCAGAAAATAAAATAAAAAACCAAAGAAAATGAAATAATGAATTGACGTTAGCACATATGCCAATATATTGATATATTCATAAAATGTGTAAAGCTATTCTCTATTCGTACTTTTTTATGAATACTCTCTCTTTTCCTATTTAAGAAAAAATAGGTTGTCTTTTTTTTATGAAATTCTTTGTTTTCAATTGTTGCATTAATTGATTTGTTCTTAAATTAATTAATTTTCACGATTTTACTAAAAGAGATTTATAAATGTCTGAACTAAATAATATAAAGTTTTTCTGTCTTAATTTAATGGGAAAATATGAATATTTGACATAAAAGTTTCACTCAACAATTTCAATTTTAAATTAGACAGAGGTCTTTTTTCATCATACAAAAAAATATAACAATGATAACTATAGATTAGCAATACAGTTTTTTAACTAATTTATTGATTTATTAAAGGTGTGAAGTGAATTAGTTGAAAGCTTTTTATAAATAATAACAGATAGGATATTAATCATAGTACGGGTTAATTAAGAAATAAATAACGATAAAAACAAATACAATGACCAATCATAAGATGTAGAAGAAATAAAGAAACTAATCATAATTAAGATACTTTAGATATGATAAGGTAATTTTTTATATTCTATAATAATAATTTTACCATCTAAAAATTTATGTACTTCCAATAATGTATTAGGAGGGATCTGCTAATAAAAAAGCATCAGGGCAATCAAATTATGTTGGTGGTGTATTCTATAATACAGTAAGTTCTTCCTTCTATGTCATTACTACCATTATATTAACTTATAATCAAATCGTGACCTTTGTTTTTATTTTTCAAAAAAAATCAGAATTCAAGAAGTGCTTCTGCAAAGCTTTCACCCCTGTCTCCTGAGCCTTATGATCGTTCAGCAACTGTTGACATTCCTCTCGAATCCTCAGAGGTACACCATATTATGAAAATGTTGAAAGAAATGTAAAAACTGTGCTATATGAATGTTGCTGACCAAATTTTTAATTGTGTAAATTGTTATCTTATAAGGATCTCAAAGCTAAGGAGAAGGAACTCCAAGCCAGAGAGGCTGAGTTGAAAAGAAGAGAACAGGTGATATATCAATGACTTACGCAATGAGTTAACTTGCCACTTACAAGATGTTGAGTTAGCTGATTAACTCGTGATATTATGTTTTGTAGGAGCTAAAACGAAAGGAAGATGCTATAGCACGAGGTATTTTGAGTTCATTTATATATTCCAGAACCCAACAGAAGTTAGGTGGCTTACACTTTGATTTTGGTTTTTTTGCAGCTGGAATAGTTATAGAGGAGAATAATTGGCCACCTATTTTCCCCGTCATTCATCACGACATTGCAAAAGAAATACCAATACATCTTCAAACAATCCAGTATGTTGGATTTACAACATGGTTGGGTATGTTAAAGTCTATACAACTTTTTTTTTGTCAAAGGTTATGTTTTAGTCATAGCTTCTTGTTTCCTCATAATTAGTTAACACAATCGTATCTGGGACCATTGTTTCAAAGTCATATAATAATTAGTATCAGGACCATTGTTTCAAAGTCATATAATAATTAGTATCAGGACCATTGGAGACAAATTCTGAATTAAATAATTAAATAGATCTTGAAATTATTTAAAGTTTATTTATATCTTTAATTATATGGAGTAACTGGTGAACATTTAGTCTATTAGCACTCTCAAATATGACATTCCTGTTTATGAAAAAGTTTCTGGTATAACATCCTTCCATCAACACATATACCTTTAATGTCCATACCATCATTTTGAACATTTTAACTATCTACAGGTTTGATGGCATGTCTTCTATGGAATATTGTAGCAGTTACTGTAGCTTGGATCAAAGGAGAAGGTTTGCTTTGCAATTAGATATTGGACCATTAAACATAGTAGGAAATAATGTTGTTTACACGAACTTCGTTTTGTCTTGCTTGACTTGTAGGTCTTTCACTCTGGTTTCTAGCTATCATATACTTTATTGCCGGTGTGCCAGCATCGTATGTCATGTGGTATCGACCTCTTTATCGTGCTACAAGGTAGTTTTCTATTTTCAATTCTTCTAGCTTTGCATGGTGTTCAAGATGTATTTAGCCTTTTCCTAAACTAAAAAAGTAATTGTTAATGTGGTTCACATGAGCTTTTTGGCCACAGTGAAGTATCAGACTTTTTCTGTAGCAGCAGCATATACATACATTTAGGGAATTTGTAGGCAGACTTTAAATCCAATAAAAGACAACTCTGTCATTGTGAAACTAATATGTTTGGGCATGCAATGTTTACATTATGAAAATGAATACCTTAGCCTAGTTTTGTCCAGCGGAAGGGAGGCCAAAAAAATAGAGTAGGATTGTTACGTTGGAGGCCATTCCTTTCGATGTTATCTCTAAATAACTTGAAATTTCTCATAATGGTTAAACATTAATGGATTTCAAATTTTGGGATTAAGGTTCATGAATTTGTTTAATGTGTGAAACAGAGCACATTAAAGTAAAAGCTAAAATAAAATAATACTTATTATGGTTATAATACATTATTATTATAATAATAATAATAAGTATCATCACTACTAAAATAAACAAAAATGTATTTATAGTATATAAAGTATAGAACTAAAAATATTGAATCTTACTAGTATGTATATCATAGCCATTTAGTATAAGAAGTTCTTGATTCTTTGTTTGTCCCCTCTCTCATTATTAACACTCAAAATTAGAATGTTGTGTTTAATAATTTTGGGTCATCTTCTGTTTCAGGACGGACAGTGCTCTAAAGTTTAGCTGGTTTTTCTTGACTTATTCGGTAAGTTTTACATACTTCCTACTTGTTCTCATTCTTTTGCTCCAGTTTCTTGAAGTGTTCTTATCAATTTTTCCCGTTCCTTCCAAACAGGTGCATATTCTCTTTTGCGTTTTTGCTGCAATTGCTCCTCCAATTATCTTCAAAGGAAAATCTCTCACGTCAGTTCCTTTCTTAAACTACAATCTTTTAATTTAGGACAAGGGTATTTGACATTAGAAATTTTTTACACCCAATTGATAGTATCCTACATTATTTTTTTTAATTTCTTTTTAAAATTTAAAAATTAATTTTTGTTAAGATACCACTTTGATCAGTTATATGTTATTGTTATATGCTCCTTTTGCATCGTGGTTGCTTTTTTACTTGAATTAACAGTTGTTATATGATGTTACGTTGTGGGCAGAGGTATTCTACCTGCATTTGAGGTATTGGACGGCAATACAGTGCTCGGGGTATGTACCACTGTTGTTACTTTGTCTCTTACATTTTATTATTCTTTAACAAGGGAGGGGCAATTATATTCCATGATTAAATGACGCTAAAAGCGCTCAATTACAGATATTGTATTTCATTGGGTTTGGATTTTTCACCATTGAATCACTGCTGAGCATTTGGCTTATTCAGGTTTTCCATAATCCTAGCTTTACTTTGTTGCATTCTTATGACTTTACTGCTTTCTTTCTTTATATTTAATTTATATCTTTGCAGCAAGTATACATGTACTTCAGGGGCAGTGGCAAGGCTGCAGAAATGAGGCGAGAGGCTGCAAAAGGAGCCATGAGGGCAGCTCTATGACAAAGCGGTGAAATCTTAGCCATGGACATCCAATATATTGATTTGATTGTACTTTTCGAGGCCTAGGAACCCAGTCAAACTGGATGGTTAACATAAACTCTACTTGTGAATACATTAGGCTACATTATTTGAGATTTCAGATAATCCCTTCATGTCTGTATGGCTTGTTTCGTAGAATTTTATTTTATATTAACAAACATAGTTTTATGAAGAAAAAAAATATCTTTGTCATTAAACAGTAACGTTGATCGTCATGCTTATTTTAGAAACTTGAGGTTTATTCACGGATGGGAATTATGAAATTCGTGACGCTCTAAAGCATTTATTGCACTACGATACACAATAAACCAAAAGTTCATGCTTTTAAAGATAATAAAATATTTTCTAACACAAATTAATATGGTAACTGATTGTGTCTGTAAGTGATATCCATGCAACAGTTAATCGATCTTTTATGTTGGAATCACATCTGACGTTAGCCATTGCTTAAAAATTCACACTTTATTTCATTCCGATTATAGAGATAATGGCAACTTGTTTAGAAGGTGAATGCTTCTATTCGAGCATAGTATTCACGTCAAAGATGTTATTGCAAGAAAGAGATGACAAGTTTTTTTCCATAAAGATTATTGCGTATAAATTACATATACAGATTGTTGTACCATTAATAATAATAATTATATTATATTATTTTCATTTTTAATATATTATATATAGTTTCATAATTTATAATATGTATTAATTCATGTTCTGAGAGACTCTTTTACCTATTTTTTTAATTCTCTCGATACTTTTTTCATAATATGATTAAATCTCATATAATCAAATTTTCAACAGAATAAGTTTTTATTCACTAGTAAAAAATTGGGTTTTTACAGCGCACATTATGCCACGGTTCATCGGAAATCGCAGCATAATGGTGCGCGGTGGCAGTTTTGTAAATAAATTGAACACATATGCCGCGGTTCAGAGCAGAACCGCGGCATATCCTCCAGTCAACCATCCCATTTGACGCCACGTGTGAATAAAAAATTAAATAACAGCGTATATGCCGCGGTTCTCTGGACAACCGCGGCATATACCCCTGCCAATTTATTGCAGGGGCTGACTGGGTCAGAGAATGTCAAAAGTTACAAGGGTATATGCCGCGGTTGTCCACAGAACCGCGGCATATACCGCAGTAACTTCTCAACTTCTCTGCCAGTTAGAGAATTTCAGAAGTTACAGGGGTATATGCCGCGGTTTCGCAGAGCAACCGCGGCATATACCCCTATCATCTACTGAAATTCCCCAAAAGGCAGTTGGGGAGACAGTCGTCTTCAGCACGTTACAGGGGTATAGGCCGCGGTTCTTCGAGCAACCGCGACCTATTCTCCTACCTGAAATAAATTTAAAATAATTTTAAATATTTTCGAGGAATATACCGCGGTTGCCCGCTGAACCGCTGCATATAGTTTGAAAATAATTTCAAAAATGCCATTTAGGTTAATTTTTTTAATCAGTATAGGCCGCGGTTGCTTGTGAAACCGCGGCATATACCCCTTTTATACCTCGGTTAAGTAGGGAACCACGGTAGATTCCCCCGTTCAGAGTTAAAAAACAAAACTTGGAACATTGATCGTCTTCTTCGCGTGCTCTGTTTCGCGTTTTCTTCTCCTCCGACACCCAACATCTCAGATACGCGTTTTGCACCGTTTAAACTTGAAATTATTCGGTCCTTTCTCATTTGTGACGATAAAAAACAGTTTTAGCCGATCAAAATCGTTTGAAACGCGTCATTCCCTCTCCGCTGCGATTTCGTTTTTTTTGCACCAAGCGTTTTCGCCGTTCCTCTTCCAGGTATTTATGCCCTTTTGCATTCTTAACATGATTTCTTCATTAGTTTTTGCATAATGCTATAGTTTTGGTAATGTATGAAGTTTCTATAGTTTTGGTAATGTATGGTATAGTTTTTGCTTTAATTTTGGTAATGCATGAAATTGCTATAGTTTTGGTAATGTATGGTATGATTTTTGCTATAGTTTTGGTAATGTGGCATGTAGTTCTTGTATGAAATTGCAAGTTTGATTTTTAGTAGCTTATCTTTTTATGTAATATTTAGGAATATGGATCGAAATTGAATTAATTTACCACGTATTAGTGCTGAGTACGAGAGAGGTGTAGAAGAATTTATACAATTTGCGCAACGTAATGAGGGGAGAAGTGATGATGAAGTGAAGTTTAGATGTCCTTGTGTGAACTGTTTGAATGGGAGAAAGTTGAACGCAACTCAAATTAGAGAACATCTTATATGTGATGGTTTTCTAAGATGCTATACAACATGGATATGGCACGGCGAAGAAATGCATTTTCCCACTGACTCTCAAAGTGTAAATGTTACTGATTCCACCATCGAAGAAGATCGACCGGATGAAGACAAATTGGAGGACATGATCCGCGATGTTAGAGCAGAAAATTTTGCCAAAGCTCATGTGTATGAGACGATTTCGACTGATGCAGAAACACCTTTGTATGTCGGTTCAACTAAGTTCACACGTTTGTCAGCGGTGTTAAGGCTCATGAATTTGAAGGCGAGCAATGGATGGACTGATAAGAGTTTTACAGAACTGTTGACGTTGTTGAATGAAATGTTGCCAGATGAAAATACACTGCCCACTCGTAATTATGATGCGAAGAAAATTCTTTGTCCAATGGGTATGGAGTATAAAAGGATACATGCTTGTCCCAATGACTGCATTTTGTATAGGAAAGAGTTTGAATTTTTGACAAAGTGTCCAAAATGTGGCTTATCACGATACAAGTCAAAAAACAATAGTGAAGATAATGGTCAGATAGAAAAAAATGGATCTGCTTTGAAAGTAGTTTGGTACCTTCCAATAGTGCCCAGACTTAAGCGTTTGTTTGCGAATCCCAAAGATGCTAAAAATCTTAGATGGCATGCAGATGAGAGAAAAATTGACGGGCTGCTTCGTCATCCAGCTGATTCAAAGCAATGGAAAAATATTGATCGACAATTCCCCGAATTTGGTAAAGAGTGTAGAAATCTTAGGCTTGGTTTAGCCACTGATGGAATGAACCCATTTGGTAATCTGAGTACCAATCACAGTTGTTGGCCAGTTATATTGATAATTTACAACTTATCTCCGGCATTGTGCATGAAGAGGAAGTACATGATGTTGTCTATGATGATATCTGGTCCAAAGCAGTCTGGAAATGACATAGATGTTTATCTAAGCCCACTAGTTGAAGACTTGAAGGTTTTGTGGGTTGATGGGGTTGAAATATTTGATGCATTCGCTTCAGAGACTTTTATGATGCGTGCAATGTTATTTTGCACCATTAATGACTTTCCTGCTTATGGTAATTTGTCAGGATACAGTGTCAAGGGTCATAAAGCGTGTCCTATATGTGAAGAAAACACTGCAGCTCATCAATTGAAACATGGAAGAAAGACGGTGTATCTGCGTCATCGGAGATTTCTAGAACGTAATCATCCATATCGAAGGTTAAAAAAAGCATTCAATGGAGATCAAGAGAGGGACGAAGCACCAAATCCACTTGCTGACATCCTTGATGATAAGCCTTTGGAGGTTGAGTATGATGCTAATGTATTTGGGGCAGGCTCTGAGGTCCCAATATACCTTAATAGCCAAGATGTCCGTGAGCTTGCGTCGGGAACACAAGAGTTGAATATTTCAATTATTCAACTATGGACGATGTAAGTCTATGACCAATTATTTATATATAAAATTCATTTGTATATCAAGTATCCTTATATCAAAGTTAATTTTTGATTTCAGGTATATGTCTGGGGTCACTAATAAGTTGGGGCGTTCTGATGATTATGGATTCATTGATCCCCAATCAATTCATGAATCAAATGATTTTGAGCATATCAACATGAGTCTGATAAGAAGTTTTGGAAGGGGCAAGAAAATATACTTTTTGCCTTATATATCCGGGTAAGTCAACTTTGTTAACATAATAATGTTCCATATGTGATTTTAATATTTAATAGTTACGTTATTATGAATTTCAGGCGCCATTGACAACTTCTTGTTATGTCTATGCAAGACAACTATGCTTTGTGGTTCTGCTCATTGCACAGGCCTCCTCCCACACAACTCAAACAAGCAATTGATTGGTAAGAACCTCAATGTTTGGACTTTCTTTGTTATATAACTGAATGCTAAAACCTTTTTTTATATACAGTTCTATTCCAGCAAGTATGATGATGGGTGGGAGATCAATTGTTAACAGTAGAAAGATTGCTTGGATTTCTCTCAAGGTTTGACATATGCTAAAGTCATACTTTGTTATAATTGTTTTATAACAAATGTTATTCACTAACTATTATCAACTGTGATGATATATTGTAGTGTAACAGACAAAATGGGTCATATGAGTGTGGATACTATGTAATGTATTGGATGACCCATATTGTTCGTTCTCACATCACAAGTCGCTGGGAAACGGTAATATTTAACTTTAACAAATTTTGATTTTTTAACAAATGTTGAATTCATATACACTAAATAAAATGAATTGTCTTTTGCAGAGATTCAAGACTACTACACCAGTTCCTGAGAAGTCACTATTATTCATTAGGAACGCTGCTGCGAAGTATATAGTTAGATTATACAATAGCTCTTAAATTTAAACAATGCATTTGATTAGATAGAATTTTCTTAGACTTTGTACTTTATTTGATGTTGAAATACATTTGAACATGTGTTTGTTATGTTCAAATTGAATTTGTGTACATGTTTATATATGCAGGTCTGTTTTTGTGGTAGTGGATATCACAAAAACAGACCTGCAATTTTAAAAAACTGCAGGGGAATATGCCGCGGTTCTAACCACAACCGCGGCATATAGTGTTTCGTTTTTTTTTAAACTAGACATATGGCCGCGGTTTTAGCACTAACCGCGGCATATGCTTCTGTCTTTTGTCGCGGTTGAACCGCGGCATATAGTGGATTTTTTTTTTTTTTTAAAAAAAAATGGATTTAGGCAGCGGTTCCCTCGACAACCGCGGCATATTTCGCAACGCATATACCGCGGTTATAACCGCGGCCTAAAGTGTCTGACTTACTATCGCGGCTGAATATGCCGCGGTTCTTAAACCGCGACGTATAGTGAAAATGAACCGCGGTAAAAGCCCCTCGCTGCACTAGTGATTCATTCTATAGATTTTTTTTCCCTTAACTTTTATAAGATTTTGTTATCAGCGTAGGATCAATTGAAAAAAAATATCCTATTGACTTATTTATTTTACATTGTCAAATAAAAAAAAACTTGTTTTCCGCGTATTGATATTTTGTTATTTTGATAATTTGATCCGGGTTACTAGATTTTGGAATAATTTATTAATCGAAAAAAAAAATTATAATTTTTTTTATAGATAAACATTTCAAATAAGGAAAAATAGTTATATTTTGGTTTAAACCCTTGGTCCTCAATTTTGTATGGTAATTTCAGTTGTATCATCATTTTTGCAACTGTCTCAATTGGGTCATATTTTTTGTAAAAATGAGCCAATTTTACCCTAACTGTTAAGTGCTCTCAGACGCGTTAAATTTAGCTGAGCTGTATTTTATGTTTTGATGGCGTGGCATTGTGCATTAAATTGAATGGGTGATGTGTTTTATAATCATCAAATCCACGTGGCGATGGTGCTTCTTCTTCCTTCCAACCACCGATCACCTTTCACCTCTTTCGCTCCTCCGCCCAAACTGCTTCCTTCCAACTTCCACCCTCAAACCCTCACTCTCCAGACACACACCCTTTCTCCCTCAACCGAGGGTAAAATTCTTCAAATTAAAACATTTTTACTGAAATAAGATTAGAGAAAGAGAATTAGGGATTTGGTCAGTGGGAGAAGAGGAATTAGACTCCTAGAGAAGACGAAGACAATCAACTGCATTCTACCAATCCGAAACCCATTATGGTTTTTTGCCTCTCCCACCAGACCAATTGGAATCTGCATCCTCCACTTGAAACCAAAAGGGAACCAGAGGAACCCCAGAAGCGCTCATTTCCTCCGCTCATGCGCGTCCGCCTCAGCCTCCACCCAATCGGTCGTCGCGAGTCGTGGTCCAAGGCGTCTCCAGCACCGCTGTTCACCATTAGAGGCATCGCCGACCATGGCGTCATGTCCTCCCTTCTCCTTCTTCTCTTCGCGCGTGAGAGAGAAGCTCTCTTATTCCTCCGTCAATCGCCTCTTGTGCGAGCTCGGCCACCGCGAGGCGTGAGCCAGGGTGCCACCAGCGCCACCAGTCACCGCCAAGCTCGCGGCCGGTCATCGTGCAATGTCACAAATGATGAAGGTGATTGGTCTTCGCGATGGTCTGATTCGAACTCAGATTTGGGGCTTTCTGTTTCTAATTTGGGATTATCTGCAATTAAGGCTCACGACTTGCACGAAAGGTGGAGAATGACCGTGATTGTTTCGTGGTTGCCTCAAAGATGAGGCGCGATGATGTTGAAGGAGATGGTTGATGAAGGCGCTGATGAAAACTGGGTTTTGTGGTGTTTCGTAGGTGATTGCGATTTCAATTCGGACCAACCATTACCTGAAGGGAGAGGCATCGTGGAATGTTACATGGGACACACGGCTGGCGCGATGGCTCCGTCGTCCTGATTCCGCGTGGCTCCTCTTCTAGGCTTTTGGGAGTAAACATTGTTCTTATTATTGATGGTCTGGCGGTAGACGATTAAAAAGGATGAAGCGTTTTATGTTTGTGATAATTTTCTAAGAAACTCAATATTGAGATTGATACTGTTGAGTTACATTTTTTTTAGCATTTTTGTGTTTTTGATAATAGAGAATTTGAACTTCGGAGAGAGAAAGAGAGAGATTGCTGCTGGCGAAGCTCCGACCGTGACCGGCAGCCGGCAGGGAGGCCCATGGCCTGACTTGATGATGAACGTTCGGTGGTTAATGTCCAGATCCCTAATTCCCTTTTCAATTCACTCTTTCATTTTCTGACCCTTTTCAATCCCTAACATAGTATTTTAACATAAACCAATTTAATTTTGCCACGTCATAATTTTTTAATTTAAATAAAAATTCCATCTAATCAAACAATGCACATCAACATAAACACATCAGCTAAATTTAACACCATCTGAGAGCACTTAACGGTTAGGGTAAAATTGACTCATTTTTACAAAAAATATGACCCAATTAAGACAGTTGCAAAAATGAGGACCCAACTGAGATTACCATACAAAATTGAGGACCAACCGATGGTTTAAACCTTATATTTTTTATAAAACCATATAGAGAGTTACTCCCTCCACCATCACACACTACTTGTTGCATCTCCTCATTCCTCTTTTGTCCTTGAAACGGATGTCGATACTTGAAACAAATGTCAACATTCATGCACGGATATTGACATCCATTGAAGCACAAACAAATGTTGATATTCGTCGTTTAAAAACTAGGCTTGTTGGCAAATGGGTACCTTTTTTCTATGATGAGTATCTTGGAGGCTGCTGTGATCCCTGATAAGAACACTAGAAGATCCAAGGGTTATGGTTCCTTTTACCTTCTGGATTTTGTGATTCTCGCTCACATCTTTGCATAGTTTATATTTGCATGTTTATTCTATTTATGGTTGTATTTGCATGATCTTGAACAGTGAGTATATGGTTTGTTGTTTTCCAAGGTCACATTTAAGGATCCTAAGGTAGCCATGAGAGCATGTCAGAACCCATCTCCAGTTATTGATGGAAGAAGGGCTAACTGCAATTTGGCTTCTCTTGGTGCAAACAAGAACTGACCACTAACTTTTCAGCATTGTCCCATTCCTTACATTCTCCTATATCTAATTTGTTCTTCCTTTTTTTCTCATAATGCTTTACCATTTTTTTCTCATAAAGCCATGTGGTTCTCATTATGTTCCTTGTGTCTTCTGCAAAAAAAATGAATGGGTGTAGGAAGATTTAGAGTTACGTAATGTATTTTTAGAATAAAAAAATAGTGAGGAGGTGTAAAGAATTATTGGGGTAGTGGAAGGAGCAACTCTCAACCATATATGACTTATATTTTAAAGCGATCTCGTCACTGTATTTCTTTTTTCTGAGAGATTCAGTTGGTTGAAAATAAGTTTAAATGCTTGAACTTGGATATTGTTGAATTTATCTCATATATATTGTTTAACATGTTTTAAATTTAAATTGAATACTTTATTAATATGTTGATTTTATGATTAAATTATGTAAGTGAATTACAAAATTTCTGTTAATTGAATTTTGAATATGATTTAGATAAGTATAGTAAACTTTTCTATATCTCCTTATAATAATTTATGAAATTAAAAGTTTAAATATGCATATTTTGAGTTAAATGATCAATATCAATTTAAAATTAGTAAAAAATTATGTTTAAGCAAATCATGGTTTGGATTAATCATTTTAATAGTTTAGAAATTATGTTATTAAAATCTTTTTGGAATTGTTCTAGAAATCTAGTTTGATTGTGTTGTTATGGTTGATTTTTTCGATATTTTCGCTGAAGCAAAAATAGGAGAGAGACTCAAACCTTATTATTTATTCTATTTTTAGTTAAACAAAATATTTTTCACTCAAGTAAAAGTAGAGTTGAAAATAACATTGTTTTCAACAAAGGGATGAATTTTTCGCTCAAGCTAAAAAAAATATGTTTTTGGTCTCTTAAATTCATTGAGTGTGAATATTCTTATAAATGCAAATTAAATATTAATTCCTCTATATGATTTAATTGTGGTTTTAGTTAAATGAATTGTCTTAAATTCATTGAGTGTGAATGTTTTTATAAAGGATTTTAGTTAAATGAGTTATATTATATAATAATGTTTATTGAGATTGATGGAATTTGTATGTCATATGAAAATGATTATTGAGATTGATGAGAATATGTGAATTTATGACCACATATATGGAATGATATGTTAATTGTTGTTTTAGTTTAGCATTAAATATTGACATGTAACATTGATAGTCTAATTCATATAAACTAAGATAACATGTGGTAAGAAGTTGTAGAATGAGTTCTTACACACCATGACATGTGTAGTTGGTTATAATATACTTACATTGATCTCATATTTTTGGATTTGTTTGTAAATTCAAGTCTTGAATTAGATTAAATATTAGTTTTTTTGTAGAACATACTTAATATGTCTCTTCTAACATATGTTAGTTGATATTTTATTTATTGAATATCTTTAACATATAAATTCATGTGTCATCCATATAGTTGTTGTATATTGACTTTTGAATACAAGTGAAATATTGTGACTTATTAATAATTAATATATATATATATATATATATATATATATATATATATATATATATATATATAAAAGTACAACTCCACAAATAACATTTAGAAAATAAAGATATATAGTTTTATTTTAGTTTAATTATCTTTATATAAATGTTTACATGTGTAAACATAAGATGTATTTTAGGTTGTATTATTTATTATTGTAAGATTTGAACATATACTTTGTACAAACCAAATTATAATATAATTGGTAGTTTAATTTTTAGGGTATTACAATCAAAATTTAAACACAATCAAATTAAACATGTTATAATATTGAAGTTAAGAAACATCAAAATAATTTATCTTAATAAGTATATTTAAAGTTAAATAAGCATAATATTTTATAGATTTATATCACTCATCATAAGATAAAAAATAATTTAAAGAATTAAATATGTTTTTGAGTTATAAACTTAAAATAATATTAAAATTTATTTATAACTTTTCAAATGAAAAGATATAGTAAAACTATATACGCGCCAGGTAGGGGTCGAACCTACGACTTTCTGCTTAGGAAACAGACGCTCTATCCACTGAGCTACAGGCGCTTTTTGTTTTAAATTATGCATTTTTTCCATCATAGATAATTATACTTGTAGCTTTGTTTCAAACATAGTGTTTACACTCATTTTATGTCCAGAGTAATTTAAATCTTGTTTTTTTACCTACTTCTAAATTCTTAAACTCACACTTGTGATGAAAAAAAGGGTTTAATTTAGTTAGTTAAATGATGTGCAATAGTTATTGTTAATACATGTATTAGACATTCATTATGTGTACGAAACTTTAATATAAATTAATAGATCAATTTGAATTAATGACAATGGATTAATAGAATTACTAATTAATGAATACTAAAATTAAGTTGAATTTTTTATTATTTTCCCAACATAGTTATAAATTCTTCAACTTCGTTAGCTCTTTTGTAAAAAAACTTAAGTGTAATAATAAGCTACAATATTCTTAAATTTTACTAATTCAATAGTGTGTTTTAGAAATTAAATTAAGGGTTAAATATGTTTTTAGTCCCTCAACTATCAAGCGATTTTGTTTTTCGTCCCTATTTCAAACTTTGTACGATTTAATCCCTCACCTTAAGGAAATCATAATTTTTGGTCCTCAAAAACTAACGCCGTTAAATTTAATCTTACGTGGCTAACGGTCTGCCACACATGATACCAGCTTTCACAATAATCTTGTGCCCCGTTCACGGTGTGCCACTATTCACCACCCTCTTCTCCTTCTCTCCTCTTCCACCACCACCTTCTCCTTCAACTTCGTCCTCACACAAGCCGCCACCACCAACCTCTCGCGCAAGCCGCCGTCGCCAACCATGACAAAACTCAACCCTAAATCGCGCTCCAAAGAAGAAACCCATCCACGCATATCACAACGCCATTGACCGCGTGACACAGAATCAGAACCCGCGATCGGCGCGGCTTCGGCTCTTCCTCTTCCCCGAAGGGGAAGAATCTCGAACCAGTAGCATCAGCTCGCTATTGAACGGCTGAGCCAAACGCGAGAACTGGTTCCTCAACGCACTAAACGGTGGCGTTTCGGGTCTCGAGCGTGGCCGCTCGGAAGCCTCTTCCATGGTCTCAGAAGTACACGATTAGAATATGTTGGTGTTTCCGTTCAACAAGAGCATTTTGTTTTGATGTTTCATTAGAAGTAGTTTGATATATAATACCTTTAGAGCCAAGTAATCACTCGTCTTAAATCCCAAATCACTATCAGTTTCTAACACACTTAACAATTTTCTGAAACTGAGTTTTTTCATACGCAATAAAATTGATCAAACAAGGTAAAACAAGTATGATCACCAACAAGAGTAAAAAAAATATCAGTATCCATTTATAGAAATGCTAGAACATTGTCTATAAATATCCACATGTATGAGATCAAAACTATTTTTGGCATGAAAATTACTAGCAGAGAAAGAAAGTCTTCTGTTTAGCAAGATGGCATGTATTACAAATAAAATCTTTGTTACTATGAATAAAATAATATTTGCATTTCATTATGTTCAATCTCCCAGTAGATAGATTTTCTGATCCTACATGCCAATGATCAATATTGTGTCTACCATTTCTCTGTTTAACAGTAGCAGTATTTATGCAGCAAGACTGATTATTTTGTAAACAAAGAACATATTATTGGATTTCACTGATTTATCAATGGCCCCTCATTTCACTGGAGTGAAGCTTATTTACATAATAGAAAACTTGTAATGAGTTACATCAAAATATCAATAAGGTAATATGGTATGAAGTAAAATCAACTTGAAACTTTTGCCTAACAATTTCCCCACCACATGATCAATAGCTGTGCATTATCTATTATCACGGGGATTCGAGTTGTCCCAAGTAAATCCACTGTTTTTCTTCCTCGTCCCCTAACTTTATTTCCTTGCACACTTAAACCATATTTCTTTATGAAAATGTGAGTTCTACAATAATGAAAGAAATATGGCTTCCCTGTGGTGCAACACTGACAACCCTAAAGAAAAAACGTATTTGGGCTCTGACAAACAAGAATGGGTAATATCAAACTGTTAAAAATAAAAAAGCCATCAAGATTTTAGACATAGGGTGGGACGTCACCATTTTGGTCTAGAAAGACAATGAAATCATTCATTTCAACCCCTGTACTAATAAGTTAAACAAATTCTACAATAAAATTGCAATGTCAAAGAAAACAGAAGTTCTATAGCAATCAAAATGCAGGGTACAAAATAAAAAAATATCAACTCCACATCCAATATGAAGCATGGAAAGAGTAAGTTGCAGGAAGATAACACTCTAATAAATGAGGTTTTACATTTTATATTACAACAAGCCTCTAGATATCATTTCATAAAGAAATGTCTCTGCCTTATCAGCCTCATCCTTTTCAAATAGAGCCCTAATCATTATTTCGAAAGTTATTGCATCAGGCAAGCAACCATTGTCTTCCATTTTGGACCATAAGGTCAATGCCTCATCAAGAAAACCCTCTTTACAAAGACCATTGATCATAGTATTATAATTACATACATTTAAAGGGTAGCCTTTAATTAAAAGATCTTTAAAGATTTCTTGTGCCTTCTCAAGTTTTCCCCCTTTGCACATTCCATCAATAAGTATGTTCCAAGTGCATCTATTAGGCTGAATTCCATTTTCCATCATTGTCTTGAATAATTCAAATGCCTTGTCTAGATTATAGCTTTTTCATAAAGCATCTAACAAACAACTGTAAGTGATTGTGTTTGGTTGTTGATTTCTATCATGCATCTCATCAATAAGATCCCAAACATAAGCTATTCTCCCAGATTTGCAAAAACCATCGATAAGAGTAGTGTAAGTTATTGTATCAGGAACCATATTCCTCTGTTGCATTTCCTGAAAGAGATTTATAGCCTCATCCATCCTATCGTTCCTTATTAGTCCATTTATCATCGTAGTGTAGCTACAAACATTAGGACTCACTCTCATATGGGTCATTGCATTGAATACTTGTTTTGCATTCTTCAATTGATTAACGAAGCAATACCCATCCATTAAAGCATTAAAGCTAAAATGATCAGGTTTCACATAAGCTTTCACCATCACACCCAACACATTCTTGGCTTCTCTTAGCTTTCCTTGCTTACATAATGCATCAATCAATATATTATATGTATAAACATCTGGCATCATGCTATTTGATGGCATTTCATTGATGAAACCAAAAGCTTTTTCTAACTGATTCACTAAGCAAAAGCCATAAACTAGAGTATTATAGGTAAAAACATCAGGAGAAATTCCATTGACAACCATTTCAGAATATAAATCATAAGCTTCTTTTGTATATTTATCTTTGAATAAACCGTCAATAATTATGTTGTACGTTACTCTTGATCGACCTTCAATCATTCTGAACAATTCAATGGCAGCTTTAGTTTCTCCTATTTTGCACAATGAATTGATTGAAGTATTAGTAACTGAATGATAAAGATCACCTTAAAAAGACCGAGTGCTGATGAACTACAAAGAGGTGGAGCGGAGTAAATTTCCCTTAACCCCCTGGCAATAAATTTCCCTTTTTTCCAGATTTTCTCCCTCAGGTATGATAAAGATCACCTTAAAAACCGAGGCAGTACCATCTCTGTCTCACCACCTTGTTTTTATCATCTTCTTCTACTTTCTTTATTACATCCCAATTAATACCATGAAATAAAGACAGTTTCATTCGGCAAAACTGATAGAAAAATCGGAGGCCAGCGAAGGTTGTCGAAGGGCGGTGGAGGGCGGCGGGGCTGAGGTGAAAGACCGAGGCAGAGGTGGTGGTGTCGGGGTGGAGGTCGAGAGAGGGAGGAGGATCGTTAGCCACCTCAGACTATTTTTACAGATTTTCAATTCTACCATGACAGAACGTGGCATACCGTTAGCCACGTAAGATTAAATTTAACGGCGTTAGTTTTTGAGGACCAAAAATTATGATTTCCTTAAGGTGAGGGATTAAATCGTACAAAGTTTGAAATAGGGACGAAAAACAAAATCACTTGATAGTTGAGGGACTAAAAACATATTTAACTCTTAAATTAATAAAGTTAATAGTTACTAGAAATATATCAAGATGTATGATACATTAGTTATATTATTATTACTACTATGTACATAATTAGTGGAAGTATATTCTTTTGTAAAAAAAGTTAATTAAGGGTAATAATAAGCTACAATATTCTTAAAGTTTACTAGTCAATATGTTTTAGAAATTAAATTAATAATATTAATAGTTAATACAAATATATAACTATGTATGACACATTAGTTATATTATTATTACTAATATGTACATAATTAGTGGAAGTATGATACAGGTTGAGTACTATTATTTATCATCAATACAGAGTGCATATTTTATCACTTGCAAAAGAAACGTTGAGGGTACTTAACCTGTTTATGATAAATTCTTAAATTTTTACAACACTAACAATATTATTGTTATTATAAACGAGTTTAGATTAAATTACAATAATCACTTCTGATGTTTCATAATATTATACAAACATTTCCTACTTTTTTATCATTTAAAGTTCCATACTTTAATATTTTTTCAAATAATTAAAAGTTAGTATAATATATAAAAAAGTGTCAATAAATGTTCTTTTAACAAGTAAAGGAGGGCAATACAGAGATAGAAAATACAGAAAATATTAACATAATTTCACCAAGTCTTCAGCATGGTTAATATAATTTACTCCATTTAATTTTAACAATGAAGAATATTAAACTGTGATTTAACTTTAAATTAATATAAAAAGATAGCACAAGGTGAACAACACGTTCATCACACTTATACCTAAAAAGATAATCCAGTGTTGCGTTTTAAGCATCTCATATTAACCAATTTAGCAATGCATCGTATAAGGTTTTCACAAATTATACTAAAAGACTAAAGTTAATTAAAATGACTGTAACTTAGTTTGTTATACGTGTTAGATTGTCGCTTTCATTACTTCATAAAAGAGTAGCCACATTTAATGAATTAAAATTATATTAAGATGAATATTTTCATGAAATTCTTAATATATAAAGAAAATAATAATAATGATATTTTAATTTTGTACGTATAACAACAAAAAATTTATACATATAAATAATATCAATAATATATGCATAATTATTAATCCAAAATGTGGATATTTTGCTGTCATAGCTCTGACCGCGTAATTCGAGAGCTATTGACTAGAAGATATAATGAAAAGTTCTTCCTAATACTTGGAACGTAACTCATCTCAAGTTTATTTTAACTAAATTTTGATGTTATGTTTTATTTCGATTAGATTCTTTTGACAAGATTTGCGTGTTTAAACTTTTTGGTGTGAATAAAGTCAAACAATTTCATTCAATCACATATGAGCAGTTGTTCGGTTTCAAAGTTATTGACTATTTGGCCTCACTGATATACAGACGTTCGGCTTCACAGGTGATAGGACCATGCAGACCACTCGACCAATAGGAGTGCAATAATCGAGCGGTGAGGAACGTTCTCCATGAACTCTCACTCTTGTCCACTAGGAAGTTCCAAAACGAACTCCTAAGTCAAAAAACCGAGCGGTGTGGAACGTTCTCAGTGAACTCTCTCACTTTCGTCCTAAACCGAGCAGTGTTGGACGTCTCCGAGGACTCTCACTCTCGTCCACTAGGAAGTTCCAAAACGAACTCCTAAGTCGAAAAATCGAGCGGTGTTGCACGTCCCCAAGGACTGACACTCTTGTCCACTAGGAAGTTCCAAAACGAACTCCTAAGTCAAAAAATCGAGCGGTGTTGCACGTCCCCAAGGACTGACACTCTCGTCCACTAGGAAGTTCCAAAACGAACTCCTAAGTCAAAAAACCGAGCGGTGTGGAACGTTCTCAGTGAACTCTCACTCTCGTCCTAAACCGAGCGGTGTTGCACGTCCCCAAGGACTATCACTCTGTCCACTAGGAAGTTCCAAAACAAACTCCTAAGTCGAAAAACCGAGCGGTGTTGCACGTCCCCAAGGACTGACACTCTCGCTCACTAGGAAGTTCCAAAACGAACTCCTAAATCGAAAAACCGAGCGGTGATGAACGTTCTCCGTGAACTCTCACACTCGTCCTAAACTGAGTGGTCACAAGCATTCAGCCATTCGGCCTCCTCACACGTATTCAGTCAATCGGCCTCAAAGGTTCTCGACATTCGGCCATTCGGCATCAACTGCTCGGCCTTCAATGGCTTCGGCATCAACCCTTCGGCCTCGCAAGTACTCGGCCATTCAACTTCACAGATATTTGGTCATTTAGCCTAAAAAGTATTCAGCCAGTCGGCTTTATAGTGCAGATAAACAAAATGCTATCAAAGTCGCTAGTTAACATGGGAAAAAGTTCTACAAAGAACTCCCATCATAAGCCGATCAGCCTAGTAAAAAGTTTAAAAGGTAACTCCTAAAGTCCACCATTCGGTCAGAGACGAGCAACGACTCAAATTACAATCAGAACAACCTCCCTAATAGAACGAGGACGGACTCCCCCAAGCTCATATAAGTCTTATACTTAACCTTGGCTAAAGCCAAACGGTTAACTCGGACTTGGGGGGCATTATGTATAGTATGATATCTAGGTCGAACGGTTAGCATCCAAGACCGATCAATCTATCTACTGTAGCAGCGCTCGTCAACTCTACTGTCAAACCGGGACAACGCTCGTCAACCAGGTCAAACTGCGACAGCGCTCGTCAACTATGTATTATACCTAGTAGAGACCGAACGGTTATACACTTAGTATCGAACGGTCATACACTCAGCACCGTTCGGGCACGATTGTGGCCAACCAGGGCAAACAGTTGCATTAAAGTTGGGCCAAAATTGGGCCAACGCTTATATTATTATTGGGCCCGATGTCTAGCGGATGATAAAATAATCATAGATATCTGATTAAAGATCCTGATAAACGGTTTATGAGCAACCAACTAGAGTTTAAGGTAAGTCTATTTATATTTTATTGGACCTGTGTCATTTTAGGGTACATGAGATAACTTATAAATACAGGGTTAGGGCCAACAGTCAGGTACGTTCCATTCACACTCAACTCATATTCTCAAATATTTATATAGTGATAACTATTCACTAAATATTCAATCAAGAGCCAAGGTTCTTCAATTACACGCCTAACTTGGGCGTCAGAGTGCCTTTTGCAGGTACCTCCCCCCTCTTTCAAGGAGGAAACCGAGCGGTCAGATTGTGGAAGCTGAGTGGTCCAGGCGGAAGGAGCAGGTGTTAGTGTCTTGGTCCCATAAAATCCACACCGAAACATAAAGTATTTAATATTATATGTTTAAGAAAATAAAATTTTAACTATAATTTCTTTAAATAAGTATTCAATTTCAATTAATAACAATTTGTATTCACAAATTGCAGTATAATTGTATTGGCTTAGAAATACAGGAACATAAAAATGTTCCACTTGCATAATCCCTTTTTCGTTTATTATTAAATAAATGAGGAAAAACGAGAACCTTTACCAAAAAGGGGCAAATAGGATTTGATCCTGGGATGTAAGAGAGAACCAACAAGGCACACTCAATAGAGAAAATGCAAATTTCATTACACAATATTAAAACTTAAACTTTATAAAACTTAAAAGCAAATCCATATTGTTCATCGTCTGTTACATATAATGAAAAATATGTACGAGATTAATCTCTCTTGTATTGAATATACAAATAAGGTCTTTTATCTATAATAGAAGAAATATGGACTAAGTCCAAAATACAAATAGAAAATAATAATAAACTAACTAAAGATAAAAGATAAATATAAAATAAAGATAATATATCTAATTGTCTTCATCCTTTAAGTGGGTCATCCTAACCTGATTTTGACCTACAAACCCAAATGTTGATCTGATTTTTTTTCTCTTTTTAACATTAAAAGCTTTGTTTAACATTACAAGAATATTGTAAACATGATTTATATTATTCATTTGGTAATATTCGTTTGGATTAAATGATTCAAAACAACAAAGCCCATGAATTTTTAAAAAATTCCAAACCAATAAAATTATGCAAGGCAGAGGAATAAGCATAGAAGATTTGATACCGAATGATAAATAACAGGTGTACAAATTGACCTAAACATGTTAAAATTTGAATAACACATCCAGATCAACACAATAGAAGTAAAATATATAGAAAAAAATGCATACCTCCTTCCGTTGCAGCTTAAAATTTGAACACAACTTTGTTTTCCTAACCTTCACTCACTCAAAACTTGATGGTGTGTTTATTTGAATAGAGGAGTAGGCTTAGTGATCAAAACTGAAAATATCCCATTTGATTTATACAACTTGACCATCATAAGTTTCAAACGAATATGGGTCCGTTGCTGCCAAATGTTGAACCTACATGAAGTTGAAACAAAAAAAAATGCATAACAGTTTAATGGACCATATTATGTTCTTGAAAAATAGGAACCGGAATTGTCACAATATTCACAATATTGCTAACAATTTTCACATTACCACTAATTCTCACATTGTTAGGTTTATCGAGAAGGAGGTTCACTGGAAGACACAACACCAATGAGATTTGAATGATTCTGATATCAATTGTTAGGAACAAGATAATAAAAGAAAAGAGAAAAATAAGCATCACAAGAATGTAAATAAGCCATGTGGGACTAAATTAAGCTTTAAACTACTAATACATCACCACCAACTCCAACATTAATGTTATGTTTGATTCAAATAATGGATTTGAGAAAAAGTGAATTGATATATTTGAGAAGATTGTGATTTCATTTGTTTTAAGGGATTGAGAGGTGAAAGTAAAAATATTTGAATGTAAAGTTTGTGTAATGATTTGATGGATGTAAGAGATAAAAAAAAAGTGTTTTAATAGATTAAATTGTTATATTACAATTTACTCTTACAGTTAAAATTAATAATCATATAAAATAAAATGTAATTATTATTATTATTCAATAAGAAGAAGAAGAAAAATATTCTAAACCAAAAAGAAAAGTTGGAGCACCTTCACAAAAGCGTGATACATTTTTAAGCCATCCTTAATGAATTGTCTTCACCCTATAATCTTTTCACTTATGCAAAAATCATCTCTCTTACATCTTTCAAATCCTCTCTCAATCATACACGAATTAGTTTAAACAAACAACCAAGGACCTTTATTTGTTTCTATCTATTTATGGTAAAATGCAGGTGAATTTTATGTGTGTATCAATTGATTTTGGAGAGTAGGAACGAGAATGATCTTGGTTGGAGTGAGAAAATTTGAGTGGAAAGTCACTCCACTCCCAACAAATTATCATTGGAGTGATGCTCCTTGCACCTCACCTATTCCACCCTACATCCCCAATTTTACATATTTGCCCTTCATTTATTAAAGTCAAAAGAAAATTAATGATGACTTAATGATTTCCTAACCACCAACAACTTTCCTAACGACCAATAACCTCAAAAGTTTTTTTATTGTATAAACCCTACCCTACATGCACCCCCTTCCCAGTTTTTTACTTTCATCACAGAAGAACCAGTAGCATTTTGTTCACTTCACTTTTATTGTTTGATTGTTTTCTGAGTTGAGAGGTTATACACTGGTGGCTGTGATCCGTGGTGGTAGTGTTGTGGATATTGGAGGAGGAAGAGGAAGAGGAAGAGGAAGAAGGTGATTACAGAAAATAATATACATAATAAATAATATATAAAAAATTAAAAATTCAAAAAAAACAACAAATTCAAAAAAAAAATTAACAAAAAAATCAAAATATATTTCGAAAATATATTAAATTATATTTAACAATAAAACATGACATAAAAATTAAAATTACATAATATATAAATATAAAATATTACAAAAAAAAGATATAAATTGTTAACAAAAATAAATTTAATATACTAACATAATAAAGAAAAAAAGAAACCAATAAAAATAACCCTAAACCGCAATTCCAACTACGGGGTCACCAACCCAAATCCAAGTGCGGCGGGCCTTAACCGCAATTCCAAGTGCGGCGGGCCTTAACCGCGATTCCAAGTGCGGTTAAGGCCTCCAACTCGTCCCCCTCAAAGTTTCACCATTACAAAAGCAGAAATCAAGCACAAATGCATCATATACTCTGTCATATAACAACAGATCAAGAATTTTTTTCACACAACCATCCATCATGCATCATATACTCTATCATAGCTTTAAGGAAATCAAAAGAACCAACTTGTACGCCGGAAAAAGCTTGATGTATGTGAAATGTGTGAGAAGAAGATACCCCTGCTACAGCTCACCACAAACACCAACACCACCAGTCACCGAACCAGGATGGAGGGGGGGAAGGAAGGAGCACTCAACAACAACAATACGTTAAAAAGAAATGGTGAAAAAGGAGGGAGGATGGGAGGAGCGCTAAAGAAGAGAAAGAAAGAGTTGAGGCTTCCAAATGTGAGATGCAGCAAAGAGGAGAAATGGGAGTTAGGGTTTCCAAATGTGCGATGTAGAAGAGGAAGGTTTGGTCTTTGATTTTTATTACTGCGATGGATCACCTTTTTTCAAAACCAAAATATTCTCTGACAAGAGTATAGTTATAATTATAAAAAAAGGAGGTGTAGGGTGAACTCACTAAGGTGCAGTGAGAAGCACTCTTATCATTTTGTCCTTAATGTTTTTTACTTCCATTGTGTCTAGGTTCTTTTTTTTTACCTTTTTCACTTTTGCTATCAATTTTCAAAGTGGACAATTTCATTTAAATTATTTTCATCAATATATGCATTTTTTTAACAAAATTACTCTTATTTAATTATTAATTTTAAGGTTTAATTACTCCTTTGATCCCATTTTTTATTAAAAAATTATCAAGTTGGCCCTCCAATTTTTTTAGTCTGAATTTGGTCATAATTAGTGAAAAAATTATGTAATTAAGTCATTTTCGTTAGTAATATACAAATTGGATTAAAGATAGTATCATATGTCAAGTGTTTTTTTTTTTAATTTTTTTAATAAAATTTTTATCATTAATTTTTTTTTGTTATGTGTCACTTCAAAAGTATGTCGCGTGTAGAGTCTCAAGTTAATTCCTATATTTGTTTTTTTATTTAATTTAGTCTCAATTTTTGTTTAAATTAAACAATGTTATCCTTCTTTAAATGGGACCAAATTTATTTTTTGTATAAATCTTATGCTATTATTTTTATTAAAATTGACATTTTTATCAAATATTTCTGAAAATATGTTAAACTAAATTTAATTATATTAGTGGATTCCATTTAAATAAATTACTTTTAAACAAACTTTTGTTATGGAAAAATTAGTCTTTCATCCTAATTATGGTTAAAATAGATCTAATATATAATAACTATTAAATTTATTAATATAGATAAAATTTTACATATATAATTATTATTTAAACAAGTTTAAATAGATAAAAGAATTATTTTAATTAATAAAAAAAATTGTAAAAATGTTAAAGTTGGTTTAAATGTAATTTCAAAAATATTCGATAAAAATATAAGTTTTAACAAAAATATCACCTAAAGATTTAAAAATAAATAAATGTTGTCCCAATGATAAGGATATCATTGTTTTTTTTAATAAAAATTGAGACAAAATTGAATAAAAAAAACAAATATATTAATAAAATTAAGACTTTGTCGATGTCGTATTTACAGTGTCACGACAACTTTGAAATAACATGTGACAAAAAAAAATTCCAAAACAATTAAATGTTTTTAGAAAGAACTTTAAAAAAAATCACAAATTTACATGTAACACTATCTTTAATCCCGTTTATAAAGTATTGAAGAAAAAGACATAATTACACCAATTTTACATAAATCAAAATTAAATTAAGAGAAAGAAAATGAAGGATCAACTTGACATTTTTTTGACTTGTGACCAAAAATGAAACTTAATTTTAAACAACCACGTATTAGTTTAAAATAATTTAGTAAAAACAAATTATTCCTTAATTTTATTTATACTAATCCCTAATGTTTTATTTCATCTTAATTTCTAAAATGACATTTTAATTTAATATAATTTTATCAATATTAAATTTTTTTCATTTTAAATAATTACTGACATTGTTTTATAATACAATTTACGCTATTTGCAATTTATTTTAATTTACTTTTATCTAAGAGTAAAATATAGTCTTATCTTTTTATAATTAAAATATTTTTTAATCTACCGCATGTATCACATCACTTATCATATTATGTGATAAATTAAAAAATATTTTAACTAATAAAAACAAAAATATTAGCATTTTATCCTTAATAATAAAAATAATTTAAAATAAAATGTAATTAGTATAATAAAATGTAATCATAAAAATATATATACTACTGATTCGTTAACATTTTAAACGTAAGTAACAATTAGGGTTTGATAGTATCAAAATTTTCAAAATAGAAAATAAACTGAGACGAATAAAAATAAAAAGACCTATTTAATTTTTTTTTAACAAAAATAAAAATAAAAGACATCATTAAACCTTAATAGGAGTTGTTATTATGATAATTATATTTACCTTTACTAAAATCATCTAAAAATTTAAATGACAAATTTACAATAGTTTTACAAAAGTATTAAATTCTATTCGTTAGTAAATACTCAATCTCAATTTAATAAAATATCATTATACATTATATTTATACTCAATTTTTAAAATATTAAATTATTATTATTAAAAATTCTATAAGATAAAACTAATTTAAAATATATAAATTAATACAAAAATTATCATAACAAGATTTATTATTTATTAAACATATATTAATTTCCGTGAAAAAAAATGTATTAAAAAATTCAATTTAAAATATATAAATAAATACAAACATGAAATTAAAGTTCATTCTTAACCGATGTAGATGATATCTTCATAAAACAAATAGTATAATATAACTACATAGATTAATACCACAGAACATGCATTTTCATCCCTCAAATTTTCATTCATGAGCTCTTATTCTTCCACTAGCCAAAACACATCAAAGCATTTGTCTTCGCCTGGAAGAAATGCAACCCATTATTTTCACACTCTTTCGCCTTAAATTGATAGAAACAAACACAGTATCAACAACTCCATACCATTATCAACACTGTGCAACCCATTTAACACAAAAAGCCAAGAAAAAGAGCTTAAAAAATGTGAATCCAAATGCTAAAATCACGGTCTTGAAAATATAAGAATTGTATAAATGGGCGTGGAACCTATTTAGGTTGCGCCAAACCCAGATTAATAATTAAGCCTTTAAGAATTTTTTTGTTTACTTGTAGCAAATTAGTTTTATGTTCTATTTTTCTATCAAAATGTAGTTGACATTATCATAAATATCAAGAGATCTATTCCATTGTGTAAGGGCCTGAAAAATATAGGGTTTTTGGGCCTTAGGATTGGGGCAGCCAGGCCCGTAAAACTAAGGACACCATGATCTTAGAAGGGACTTTTCCCAATCTGAGTTCATTATCTAACTTCTCCTTCTCTCTCTAAACTATGTCTTCTTCTTCTTGCTCTGTCTTCTCTCTACCATTCACATATTTTAACCGTTGCATTGTCAAATAGGTAGTGTTCTTTCGTTCACGGAGTTGAGAGCTTCCCATCCATCCGATTAGTTTCTGCTTTGGGACGGGTAAGTCAGTTTCTCCATCTCTCTTGAACCTAGGGCATGCAACTTTACTGGTTGCACGTAGTTGGCGGCTTTTCCCTTTTTTGTTTCCTTGTTCATTCTAGCTCTAAGAGTTGTACTCTACCCCAATATGGTGGTTTGTAGGTTCTGTGGAACTTGTTTCTGTGCGAGGGTTACTGTTTCGGGGTTTCTTCTAAAGTGATGTACTTGTAACCACCAAGGTAAGGGGAGCTAATTATTTTCTTGAATCTGCTTTGTAAGTGAATGCATGTTGACTGTTGAACTAATGTGTTGTTGGATTGTATTTTACATTTTAAGCATGTTGGATGTTATGAACAGAGGTGTGTGGTTGATGAGACTGTAGTGGTTTGTTTGGGAATCGTTTTGGATGAACGGAAGGGTTGTAAATAGAACATGTAGGAAGGGGATAGGGTGAGATTTCTGCTTAGTGTCAATTTGGTAAACAGGTTCAACAGTTAGGCAGAAGGTTTAGGTTAGTTCAAGGGAAGTGAAGTACTGAAATTGGGCATTTGGGGGTCTAGAGCACAATAAGACAGTTTGGGAAACTTAGACGGGTTAAATGCAACTTGTTAAGTACATAAGGAAGGTCTAAAACATGTTAAGAACAGTAGAATGGATCATAGGTCATTAGGTTGTTGATTTAGATGTTCCAGAGAGTGAAGTGAGTTTTGATCACTTGAAAAATCATTAGAGGAATGTTCAGAATCACATAGACAAGCTTAACTGGGACATGATCACGATCTAGAGGTCTTAGAAGTTGGCCAAGAGGCCTAGAAATGGTAAGGGCTAGTGTGAGTGTGTGATTCTGCAGAATTTGCGTTCTACAGATGATGCAGAGTCGCTATGCGAGTTGCCTCGCATAGCGAGACCCTGTAGAGGATGCTCACTGTCTGAGTAATTCGCTGTGCGAGCTGGTGCACAATGCAAATAACCAGAGGGTGCTGCTCTCTGTTTGTGGATTCGCCTGGCGAGTCTTGTCGCTATGCGACTGGTGGTGGTCTGGAACCACTGCCCTTTTAATTCGAGAGGCGAGTGGGGCGCACAGCGAGAGCTTTAAGGGGGTTGGTCTCTGTCTGGGCTCTCGCATAGCGACTTGGGTGCGCTATGCGAGAGGTTTGAAGTCCGATGCATGTTGTGAGTTAATTCGCTATGCGAATTAGGGGGTGCGCTGTGCAAGATCCTTTTGTCTCGCCTTGCGTATAGGGTGCGCTGTGCGAACCTTTTCAGTCCAGTCTTCTCTTTTGTTCTTGCTTTGGGTGAACCAAGT
The DNA here is from genome assembly GCF_016808095.1 of Vigna angularis. Classification (NCBI taxonomy): domain Eukaryota; kingdom Viridiplantae; phylum Streptophyta; class Magnoliopsida; order Fabales; family Fabaceae; genus Vigna; species Vigna angularis. The sequence continues at coordinate 8,130,765 of NC_068980.1, read as the reverse complement.
GTGTGAAATGATTGAAATACATAGTATAATGGTAGTAATGTTATTGAACTGATGGTATGTGATGGTATGACACATGTTTGATGGTGGAGTGTAACAAGTATGGTTGATGGACGTAATTCCATGATCTTCAAGGAGAAGATCCATGGTGGTGCCCTTGGTTGTTTAGAATGAAAGTAGGAGCTCAGTCTTGGGGATCATCCTGAAACTCCAATGGTCTTTCTTCTCACGTAGAGAGGATTGAACCATTTGGTGAGGAGTAGCAGGAAGTCTCAGTCTTAGGGGCTTCTAGTATGCCTCAAGGCCCGGAATAGGCTAACCTCGTGAGTGTGGTAGGGTAGGGGAACCTAAGTTTCATAAGTCACCACGAGTGCAAGACCCGTCATAGCTCGACTATCATTCTAAAGTCCGAACGAGTCTAGTATTCAACATGTTAGGATGCGTGTTCACCTTGCCTGATTGAAGTTAACTCTTGCATACATATTGTCATATTGTATGCTTTTATATAATTAGCTCACCCTTGCTTGTTTGTGTTGTTTGTGTATGATTCCTTTTGCGATGATCATCCACTTGGATGAGAGCAGATGGTGAGGAGGTTTCTTTGGAGGCAACTTTGGAAGAAGACAGCGATGCTGCAGTTTAGGCTTCCTAGGGGTTTCTTAGTCATTTGATGATATTTTGAAATACTTTTCTTCTTTAAGTTTACAATTTAGACCTCTTTTATTAAAGTTTAAATTCTAAAGCTATTTTGAGGATGACTGTAATCCTAATTACTCTTGATTGTTTTCCTATATTATGTATGATGACGTCTTTATTATATATGTTTTTCTATATAATTGGGATGTCATTGCATGAGAAAGAAGAAGGAAACCAAGGGTGGGAAGACAGTTAAAAAGATGTTAAATATATTTAAATAGTTTCAAAGGATTTCGGCACATTTTATAGGGAAATTTACAAAAATATGTGTTTTGGAGTTAACATTAGTGAAGGTCTTCTAGCCATCAAATGTTTTATCCTAAGTTACAAGTTTACAGGGAAATTTACAAAAAGATGAGTTTTGGAGTTAACATTAAAGAAGGTCTTCTAGCCATCAAATGTTTTATTCTAAGTTAACGAAAGAATATAATATCCATTAGTCTGGTTTCTCCATACTACAGGCAATCCATTAATTAACACTACTAGAGTAAAACAAAAAGATACTGCATTCACAATTATATCAAAGCATCACCAACCACATCTCAACACAGAAAAAGCTTCATTAATCTAAAACTCATCCACAAACAGAGTAGCAGGACATCAAACAAACATCATAGGTGCACAATTTAGGTCCAGATACTCGACTTCCACTAATTGCCACAAAAAAAACAAACATAAATGTTTAGTTGAAGTCCTGAGCCAAACCATTGGGAGCTACTCTAGCGCAACCTTCTTGCTTCTCTTTCGGACTCAAGTAGGGTGAGAATGTCTCCTTCTCTCACAGGTCCTTTCACATTCCTCATGATGTGCCTGTTTTGATCATCCAAAAACTTCACTCTAACCTGAGTCACCTGACCTCTAGACCCTGTTCGACCCATAACTTTAACAACAAGGGCGTGCTTCACCTGAGATTCCATCCTGTTCAAACACAGACAACATTTATAATTTATAATGTTTAAAGTACAGATTGTGTACAGTCTTGTTATCATTCCATCTGTACAGAAAAATGTAGAACAACATAGCAGTTTAGACTAAAATTATAGATCTTCAAATACAAAATTCAGTTCAATTTATCCAAAAGTTTGAGTAAGAAGGGACAGATAAATGCATAACTAAAAGCCGTTTAGACTGAAATGAAAAGCTTTTCCCATGATTCATGAAATCAAATGACATAAACAACTAATGATGATGCTTCAGGGGTCGGAATTACAAATGTTTCTAAAAACACTTTTAGGAGCAGCATATAAAAATTCTCATGTATCTTATCTCTAGTACCAGATTTTTTAAACTTTTGCACAGGTAAAAACTTAAAGTTTACTTATTTATTTCTTCTTATCATAAAAAATAAATAAATTATCCTAACATAATTCAGAAGGCAAGATCAAATCACAAATACAATTTAAAAATTGGTTCCTTTCACAAAATATGACCAGAGAATGATATTCTTCTCTATCATAAAGTGGTTCACAGAATACTGCAAAATCGCAATTACAAAAGCAGAGGATAACAAATATAAGGACAAACAAACACAGCAATTGAGAAGATTGAAGAAAATATTGAAACGGCGGTGAAAGTACCGGAAATTGGTAGTAGAAAATAGGAGGCAAGAGTGGTGGCGGCTTTCTCTTCTGTGAATCTATCTCTGGCAGAGGACAATAACAACTCAAAACCCTAGTTTATAAAGCTCTTTACAGGGTTTTAAATTTTCTTTTTAATAGACAAAGCTGTAACACTCTTTTTAGAAGTTTTCTTTGATTAAGATTTAGCAGAATATAAGAAATTTTATAATTTCTAACAAATTTAAATACTTTAGATTTCAATTAAATTGTTTATTTTTCAAAATAATTTTGAATATATTAAATTTCATAAACAGAAAAAGAAAATATATTTCACATTAGTTCAAAAATAGTATTTTTTTATAATAGCAAAACTAATTTTAACTATGATAATCAAAATAAAATTTAAGAAAATTGTTCTAACTCTAAAGTGTCAAAAATATTTACAAAATAATATATTTCAAAAACATATTCACAAAAGAAAATAACGTAAACAAAATATTAATTATAAAACAATTCATATAAAATATATATATATATATATATATATATATATATATATATATATATATATATATATATATATATATATATATATATATATATATATATATATATATATATATCAGTAGAAGGTCAAGGATGACCGTACATCAATCAATATATTATTAAAAGATCAAGAGATCCTCTACCAACACTTGATAAAAGGGTCGAAACATCCTTAACCATCAATATAAGCAATTTTACCATAAACTTGTAATCAAATAATAAAAAATTAAAGATAATTAATCAATGTATAAAACCACATAACAACACAATGAAAGTTTGTGAAAACTTGTTGAATGAATATATCCACATTAATAACATTATAAATTTTCAAAGTTCTAAGCAAGTTTGCAATAATTATTTTACTGCTCAAAACCTTTATTGATAGAATTCTTTTGCTAGCACGCTTATGCATTTAGAGGCCATGAAGAAACATCAAAGTCAAGTAATATAGATAACTTTCTTAATATGATTAAACTTCTAGCATTATATAATAATAAGGTGACACAAGTTATGTTAGAAAATGTTTTATGTAATGCAAAGTATACTTCTCATCATATTCAAATAGGTATATTGCACATTTTTTTCCTAGAAAATTAAGAAGTCACATTCATGAAAAAATTTGAAATTCTAAATTTTGCATAATTTTTGATGAAGCATATGAATTTAAAAAAAGAGCAAATGGCTATTGTTTGATATTTATATATAAGGTTGATAATATAAAAAGACAATTTATTTATATTGTGCATGTTAAGGATACAACAACCACCGTCTTAAAAAAAGAATTAAGTTTGTTATCTTTAGGCATAATTTTGATATTTCCAATATTCGCGGTCAAGGGTATGTTGATACTAATTATACGAAAGGAGAATGAAATGGATTTCAAGCATTAATTATTAACTATAATCTTTATGCTTATTGTGTGCATTGTTTTATTCATACTTGTTTTAGTAGTTGCTTAAAGAGAGGTTATTCTAGTTATAAACTTTTTTCAAATTTGACTTTTATTATAAATGTTATATGTTTCTCTAGTAAACGTCATTATAAGTTACAAGTTGCTCAGTTAGATGAAATAATTGAATTGTTCTAAATGTGTGAACTTGAAAATGGTAAAGGAATAAACCAAATTGACACTTTAAAATGAGTTGGTGATACTCGTTGGAGCTCACATTATTACTCCATTTGTAGCATGATGAAGCTATATAATGCATCTTGTCTGGTTCTTTGAAAAATTATTATTAATAGATCAACTTATTCTTAAAGTTGTGATGTTGATTTTGCAATAATATTTTGTCTTCATTTGAGTTCATCACATTGATTTTACACATGATGAAAGAGATTATGAGAATTACTTATTGTCTTTTTCAAACTTTGTAGAAATAATCTCAAGATATACTAAATGTTATGTAATTAGTTTGTTCAACTAAAGTTTTGATTCGAATTTTGAGAGAGGATGGTTGACAAAATTTATTGAAAGGTGTGATATATTTTTTTGTGAATATGACATTGATATTTCTTAGCACATTTTAGGGTGGATATATTTTTTGTTATAATGGATAAGCAACTACAAAAATTAAATGGTTAGTTTAGTGAGAAAACAATAAAATTTTTAACTCAAAGCAATTTGATTTCTAAGGATGATTATAAAGTTTTTAACATTAATTTATATGCCCTATTGTGAACAAAAATTATTCTTTAAATTTTAGTGAGCAAGAGAATATTAGTTTAAAATTTAAACTTCAACATTTTATCAAGCATATTTTAATTATGACAATCTTTGGCAAGAATAAGAAAGTTAATGACATTTTTTACTTGATTGATCATATAATTCGTCTTATTTTAACTCTTCGTGTTTATACAACTACGTATAAAAACAAATTAAAAATAAAAGATGAATTTCTTGTTAACAATAGGTTATTTACATTAAAAAATAAATTGCGAAAAAATTTAGTTTTGATTCAGTTCTTGATGAGTTCAAGAATTTGACGGAACTAAGGACAATCCTTTAGATATATGTTATTTCTTTTATAGTTATAGGTAAAATAATTTGTGTACTCATTTTTATTATACTGGTAACAATATTTAAAAATAAAAATTTTGAGTGTATTATTTTAAATCTCCTAAACTTATTGGTTAAGATTGTCACCAATCTAAGGTGTGATAAAAATATCACATAGTTGCCCTCTAACGATATGTTCACATGAACAAATTTAACTCTTCATGCAGTTTTGAGAGCGAAGAAATGCAAAGTTTTCATGTTCGCTTGAGAGGAAATGCAACGATGAACGACGACGGATTTGCGGGATGGATAGATTTTCGGTCACCCGCGATGGAGAAGAGATTAAGAGGGATTTGCAGTAAAAAGTCATATGTGCCCTCAACGTTTTATTAAATTCCATCTTTGTATCTCACTTTAGTATATATAATTGACTCTCTTTTATACACTTTTACACAGAACCGATTCCAAGTTGATAATAAAAAGTTTGAAGAATAGTTTTATGCTCAAGCTTTTACTACTGTAGATTGACGAGAGTGCTCTTTGGCTTCGCATGGTTACAGAAAGATTCCTGAGCTGAGCTGAGCTGAGCTTGCTTGATAGAGGCATTACACAGGAAATATTCATGCACACGGTGACAATGCAATATGGTATTGAAAGCGCTTTTGACCAAGAGAAGGAGTTAATATCTGGTTGATATTGGGTAGGTTGTTGTATTTACTCTGCAGGTTGATGGCATGAAGAAGAAAATGGTTGAAGATGAATGCGCAGGTTTGAGGGCGAAAGAAGACGATGAACAATGCTTGGAATGAAATATGAGGGTGGCGTATTCAGTTCCAGGAGAGTGGTATTCGATTCCACTCCTGCGAAGTATTTTCAAAAATGTTGTATTTGGTTCGCTAACAGGGGTATCCGGTTCCAGGCCTGCGAAAAATTGACGAAACAGATGTATTTGGTCACGTAGGAGTGGTATTCGGTTCCCAAACCAAACTTCGAATCACTGGTGGAAGTCTTCGACCAGCGAAACTTCGACGCCACCGACATTGTCACCCTCTCTGGAGTCCACACGTACGGTAGGGGTCACTGCTCCTCTCTGGTCAACATAACCATTCGCGATAGGTGCTTCGTAGCCAATAAGAAGGTTTTGGTGGAGGTTGCGATGGAGGAAGTGGTGGATTGCAACAAGTCCCAGCAGAAGTTGGTGACGGAATAGTGAGGTTCGTGGCGTTTTCGTAACTCATCGCCTTCGGTGAAACGCGTGGAAGGGGTACCGAGGGAGAGCGTACAATCGACGAAAGGAGAGGACATGTAGGAGGAATAGACTTCGTGTTCGATGTGAAGCATGGTGCATGTGCAGGTGCCCATCATGTGACCCTGGGAGTCCCCACAACAACGATGCATGATTATTAGGTTGGTGGTGTGGGAAGGGGAGGCGATGGTATGCGATGTGCTGAGTGTTGGGGTTTAAGGGATAAAGAGAGAGGGAAAGGGCAAAGAAGTAGAAGGAGGAAGTGGAGTGTGGGTGCGAAATGTATATAATATTAACAATTTAAATAGAAGGAGGAAGTATAATATATTTTTTTCTTATAATAATTTTTACAATTATATATAATATTAACAATTATCAAATGATACCACTTGGTAGTAAATTATATTACAAAAAAATATTAAATTTAAAAATAATTTTATTTTACTAAGTTATAATTTTTTTACATTTTTAAAATTAATTTTATTAATTAAAGTCAATTTTTTACTCTTTATAAACATTTTTACAATTAAATATAACATTAACAAATATCATTTTATATTACTTTAATAACTAGGGGCATTTTGATAATCTTTAATTTCTACCAATTAAACAAATTTTTTAAATTTGTCACATCAATCAAATCCTACACTAATTTTCACAAACTTTACTTCTAAATCCACTCTCAATTACCTCCAAATCCACTAAAATAAACAACAACAAAATTATCCTCAAATTCATTTAATCACTCTTCCCTAAATCATCTCGTGTGAACAATGGCTAAAGAAAGGTAACATCTTTCGATGTTTACTATGTATAAACTTTCTTTTTTAGCTTGTTAGGTGAACACAATATTGTTCTTGCAAAACTATTAGAGCACATAAAAAAGTTTGACAACATTTTAGAAGTTGAAAACAAAGGCTCTTCATTCTTTTTCTATTATTCAAATATGATGGATATATGTAGGAATTGAAGAAAAGAGTCATTACAAATCTATTTTTGGCCAATGAACGGTTTCAAACTTACTTGAATGTCTTCCTTGCATCTAAGCAACTTGGACTAAAAGAATGTTTTCATTGTGTTACATGCATGCATTAAATTCTCTTTTATTCTTTAACCAACATCCCAATACCTGGATGTATTATTTCTCATAAGACAAAATGTATTTACTTAAAATTGTATAATGCACATAGCCGAATGAAACATATAAACTTTTCTAAGGTTAACAAAAACAAGTTAGAGAGTTGTTGAAACAAAGTAATTTTAGTTCATTTTTTAAGAAATGGTTCATATGACATGCTTTTTCATGTCTTTTTGGTGAAATGTACAAAACGATTATTCCTTACGATACAAATATTCGTAAAATATTATATTAACTTAACATTTTGTGCATATCGTCTAAGCAAATTCATTGGTTATTAGACATAAAAAGAGATAACATAGTATTGTATGATGAAGCACTTGTATTTTACATGATTTGTTATTGAAGAAAGACTTTTATGTTACAAACAAAGGATGACCATGTTTTACACTTTGTTGTTATTAGCACTTACTAAAAAGTAATGAGTTGTTAGATTTTTTTTCTATATCTTCTAATAAAGGTATGAGTGTGGAAGAATTTAATATATTTATTTATGGTCTGACAGATGAAACACTTGTCTTTTATATGATTTGTTATTGAACACTTTTGTCTTACAAACCAACGATGACCATGTTTTACATTTTACACTCACTGATCTCTGACCTCACCTTAACCTTACCAATCTCGTCAATCCTACCTACCTCATCGCAACTCCTTCAAGCTTGCTAGCCTTAGTGACCTCGCTGAACTTGCCAACCTTGTTTTCCGTTGTGGTTTGATGTTAGTTGTTGAGAAAAATTTTAGATGGTCAAATGAATATAAAAACGATAAGCTCAACAACATATTGTTTATGAACTATGACAAGCTAGACAACATACCATTCTAAGTTGTGATAATATCAGACAATATATCATTTTAAGGTGTTAAAAAATCCTAACATGATAAAGGAAAGATGAGTTCTAAAAATGACCACTCTTTGGATACATAAATGTGAGTTTTACTTTTTTTACGTTAAATAAAGATGATGAGAATTTGAGCATGAATGAAGAAAGTGATCAAATAATAGGATGAAGATATAATGTGAATAAAAAATGTGGAGATTCTCAAATTAATTAACATATTTTCTTTATATTTTTTAATTTTATGTTTTTCTTAACGTTAATTTCAATCTTCAATGTCTTAGATGACATTGGAAATAGACATAAGGAGATAATATATATATATATATATATATATATATATATATATATATATATATATATATATATATATATATATATATATATATATATATATATATATTATGTATCTTCTAAATATAAGAAGATAAAATTTCAGTTATAAAATATAAAGATAATAATAAAGTATAAACTCATTTATTTCTGGATGAAATATCTATAAGCTTACAAAATTTATTAATTAAATAAAAAAACTTATATAAGACTTAAGTTCAATTCTTATATCTATAGATTTTGGATTGACAGCACATAAAGATAATAATAAAATATACTTTTTTCCCCTAAAATATCTCATATATTGCAAAATTTTCTAATTAAATTATTTTTTTTTTATAAAACTTAGACTCAATTCTTAATAAACCGTTGAACGTTGGATATATCTTCAAGTATTAGATCAAATCTGACACAACCAAAACGGTACAACTATCTTTTCAATAAAACTTATATAAATAATTTTAAAAGTTTTATTTTATCCACCAAGTCATTATTACTCATTTTCATGATTTATATAGAAATAATAATTGTGGGATATGAAAATATTCTGCTACTAGACAAACATAAAAAAGTGGCCCTTCAATACAATATTTACCCACAAATTTCCTAATTTTCTTCTACTATCATTAGTATGATTAATAACATAAAAATATGTTTACGTTTTTACAAGGATTAAAATGATAAAAATAGTTTTAGTGTATTATTTTTAATTTTTTAAGAGACAAAAAACACAATTTAATCTATTTGTCATGATATATATATACATGTAAACATATTATTTTCAACAAATTCTTCATCTATGGTTGATAGCCAAATTAAAAAGGTTTGATTTTTTTTAAATCACCTTAAAATAATCTTATGTTACTTCTATGCATTAACAATATTAAGTTGGTTTTAAAAATATTATTTTAAATGTATTATTTATATCTTATATAAAGCGATAAACGACTTAATAATTTTCTTTTGGTCTTAAATTCAGTTAGACATTTTTACTATGTAAAAAATAAATTATATTTTATTTGTTTATTTGATCAAATAAGTAATTAAATATTTTCTTTAATCAAAATAGTTAAATAACTTTTTTAAAATAATTTATACATGACATTTTAGTACTACTCTTACCCCTATTCATAACAAAATATACTTTAAACACACAAATATTTTAATAATTTTTATTTTTAATTTAAAATAATTTTTTTTATTCAAATACCTTTAATTTTAAAATTTAAAATTCATAACATAAAAAAATATTTTTGTCAACTAAAATTTATTTACGTAAGTTAGCAAAAATATATATATATATATATATATATAAAATGTATATAATTTGTATTTTTTAATTAATTACTCATGAAACTAGTAAAATTATACGAATAATAAGATTATTAAATTGTATATATTTTTAAAATTATATTCTTTTAATTTGATGAAAAAATGGCTTAGTAGAATTAGAATATGATTTTATTTTAAAATTTATTATATCACAGATTTCCACTCAATACATTTAAATATGTAAAATTTTAATTTACAATTTTAATTAATAAAAAGAGATAAACAGAAGTACGTTGAAATTTTAGCTTAATACTGGGTGGACATATAAATGCCAGCAAGTAGGGTTTTGGGTTGTGCTTCTTTCTGAGATACAAGCAAAAGCGGCTACCCTAGCCTCCTCTTTCTCTCAATCAGTTTCAGGTTTCACTCTCATTTTAATCTTTCATTCAAACGTTGTTTTCTTCTTTCATTCGTCAGATACCTCTCACAATCGATTAGGTTTTCAACTCTTCCGCATCTCTTCGTATTTTCTTCTGTTATGTTTCATTCTGTTCCTCTTTTTCGTTTTTGCTTTTCTTGTTATCCCTAATTCTAACGTCCTATCCTTTATGCAGTCATGGCCGACGTTCACGAAGCTGGTGTTGTCGCAGATCCCTCCCAGATCGATGTCAAGCTTTTCAACCGCTGGAGCTTCGATGATGTTCAGGTTCTGTTTTCAGGAAATTAATATCAATTCTCTGTTTAGGGTTGGGTACTTGTTAATCATATTATGTTTTGAAAAATCTGATTTTGTGTTGTTGAATGAGATTTTTGTTTGGGTTATATTAGGTTAATGACATTTCTCTGGCCGATTACATTGGAGTGGTGGCATCCAAGCATGCCACCTATGTTCCTCACACTGCTGGTAGGTACTCTGTGAAGCGGTTCAGGAAGGCCCAGTGCCCCATTGTTGAGAGGCTCACCAACTCTCTCATGATGCACGGCAGAAACAATGGCAAGAAACTCATGGCTGTTAGGATCATCAAGCATGCTATGGAAATTATTCATTTGTTGACTGATCTGAACCCCATTCAGGTTATTGTTGATGCTGTCATTAACAGGTATTGCTTTTGTATTCTTTCATGATTGTAGTGTGGATTAGGATATTATTCCTTTTATTGATTTTAGATTGATATAGTTGTAAGTTAGGTAGCTATATCGATAAAGAAAATTTTAGTCCTCATATTTGTGTTTTATTTCCTTTTATGGATTTGAACCTTGATTTAGAGTTTACACCGGAAGCTACTCGTTTACTCGAACGTAATCTGGAGGATGGAATGATGATGATTGATTTCCCTATTGGTTTGATTGCCTGAATGATGGCATTTTGTATTAGCTCTATCTGACCATTCTCCGTGTTTTATGCACATTCGTCTATTTTTAGTCATTTTTAATTAGATATTGTTGATTGAATACTATAACTTTCTGGAAGGAAATTCCCTTCCGGAGGATCAGAGCGTGTTAGTTTAAGTCATAGATGGTGAATGACACAATTATTGTTTATTTCTTAATTGTTTTGATAGCCTGTATGATGACACTTTTGCATTAGTTCTATCTAATAATTCTAGGTAATTACTTCAAATAGAATTAGTGTTGGTTTTGTTCATGTGATAATCGTCTGTTTAAAAAAAATGGTTAGTCACCTGTGTGTGCATTTGGTAGTTGCTGTATTTGCTTGATTATGTCGTGTTGGATTATGGGTTGCTCAAGCTATTATCATGTAAACAAAGCGGTAGGATACGAAGTTTTATATGTTTCTGGATCAATTTGTTTATGGTGGACATGATGCACAAACATTGAATATTGTATTGTGGGTACTCTTTTTGGACTGTAAACTGTCAGCCTCAAATGAACTTATATGTGTGTGTGTATGTTACCAATATGTAATTCTTGATGGGCATTGTAATTAGCTATGGAGACTTCATTACAATATGTAATTCTTGATGGGCATTGTCTTGAATCCAACTTAAATTAACTTTAAAATACGAGGAATATGTCTGACTTTCTTTTATTGTGTTTAATTTATCTAGTGGTCCCCGTGAAGATGCAACTAGAATTGGTTCTGCTGGAGTTGTAAGGAGACAGGCTGTGGATATCTCACCCCTTCGCCGAGTTAATCAGGCTATCTATCTTTTAACAACTGGTGCACGGGAAGCTGCATTCAGAAATATCAAAACTATTGCAGAATGCTTGGCTGATGAACTTATTAATGCAGCCAAAGGGTCATCCAACAGGTAATACTTCTCAAATTACATTGTGGAGTCTGATTGTTTTTATCTTCTCCACGCCAATTATTCTTTTTCCAATTTTGCTGGCGTTTAACTGAATTCAATATTCCTTTTCAGTTACGCTATCAAGAAAAAAGATGAAATTGAGAGAGTTGCCAAGGCCAATCGTTGACCAGCTTGTGGAAACTATATTTGCAGATTTTTGTTTTGGTCTATGTTCTTCAATTAATATATGTGGATCTTTTGCTTGCATTAGTTACTTTTTAGCCTTTTTTTGACTGCCGGCGTAGCAAGTTATGAAAGATTTTGTTGCTGTGACTAGAATCTGTGTTCTAAGATCGTGAGATTTAATACTAGTCTGTTTCATAAATTATACTATGATAATTTCCATGGTTTTCGAATTCGGCACTGTCTTGTTTTCCCGATAATAGTATGTAAAATCATGGGCAGAAAGTTAAGAAATTAAAGGTCCGCCAGTGATATGTGCATTTTGTCACTTTTAATGGTGAACGTGCATACCGTTGTTGGTGAACAAACAATTTAGCAAGACACTTTTCCTGACTATAATCCATTACGGAGGAGGACGATGTCTGTGGGGATTGAAACATAATTTCAAATTTTTGTGATTAATTATTAGAAGAATCTCTGATTGAATGTAAGTTGTTATAAATTTCTGTTTGGAGTGAATTATGATAATTCTATCACATGTGTTTGAATCCGTCAATTGATTTTATATTATTTTACTCATTTAATTTGTTTCTACTTTTAAAATTGTTTTCCAAAATTCTCCTATTCTAATTAAATAAATTTGATTCAATATTATGGTGTTGTGTTAAAAAAATATGATCCAGATTAATCTTTACTATATATAATTGTGAAGAATCCAGTAATTGTGTCACGTTACAATCTTTTGAAGAGATGTTACATCACACTAATGATAGTATATTAATACGTACTAATGGTAGTATATTAATTCGTGAATAGACATAGGAACAAATTGGATCAGTAACTCACGAACCAATCACTAATAGCTTAAGATAATGATAGTTTAGAAGATAAAGTCTTTATTTAAATGTTATTTTAAAATCCAATATTAAGGTATTGTAATAGCTTTTAAATTTATTCTATAAAGATATGTGTGAGATTGAGTATTGATGTTATTAGGTAATGACTTAAAGTTTTTGAATTCATATTTTGGTTGTTACAATTCCTTAATGGGAATAATATCATGAGTTTGAAAATGATTAGTTAGGAAAATCGAGTGAGATTCATGCTTATAGTGTCGGTAATAGCTGAACTAATAAGATATAAAATTTATTATGAGTCTATAGGTATTAAGGATGAAATTTTTTTTACGGGTTTTTAAACAGGTTAAGTGCGGGTATTACATTATTTCAGATATTATATTATCCAATTCGCAGATTAAATCGGTCGGATGTGAGTATTATATTATCTAACCCGCAAACATATGTTACTCATAAAAAATAATAATAATTTAATTTAATTTAAATTTTTTAAAATTAAATTAATTTATATTTTATTTGATTAATTTAATTAAAATTAAAATTAAAATTATATTTAATTCAGTTTATATTATATTATATATATTTTTGTAATTTTATTTTAGAAATGTATAAAATATATTTTTTTAAATTTTTTCAGCATAAGTTTTAAAGTATTCGCGAGTATCTTTTAAGTAGGTACCTGTGCGAATAGCGGACGAGTTGTAGATCAGATTTAATTTTGCGGGTCAGATTGTGGATAGACATTATCCATGCCGTACCCGACTCGTTATCATCATGTACTAGTCAATACATAAGTCCTTCTAGAAATTATGTCTATAATTAATATAATTGATGAAATATATGTGGTTGGTTTTTAATAAATTGTTGTACTACTCTTTTATTTATTTAAAATTTGTAAGTTTAAAATGATTTTTAGCTTACTCAATTTTTGTGTTGTGTGTATTTGCCTTATTTAATATAAAATTTAAATATGATTCTACTAATTTGAGACATTATAGTTGTTAGGATATATACTTTCTTTCTAGTAATATAAAACTACTGGAAGGATTGATTTTTCTTAATTTAACAGTGTGATAATTGTAAAAAGATCTTTAAAGAAGAGTATTCTACTAAAAAATAGAGTATCTTAAATCAAAGACAATTATTTGTATGTAAAATAAATTAATAGTAGTTTATCAATAATTTATTAATAAAAAATAGATTATTTTATTGAATACACTAATAATCTTGAACTGTATCGTTTAGTGAAATATGTTATCTATCATTTATCTTTGTATATATTATATAATTTTAAGCTATTTTCTTGATTCTTATTATATATTACTTGAGTATGAGTTTTTAACTTAAATTAAGTTAAAAATGATTAAATATAAATATTGTAGGTTTGCTTATTGTATCGCTACATTATAGTAAATTTTATTATTTTGTATTATTATAAATGTGAGAAAAGAGATTTAGATGATTATAATTTTTATTATTATTTTCATTTTTATTTTCAGATTAGTCATTTATGATTGATGTAAATAATCTAAGTATCATTGTTTATATTTAAATTATAATAACAACATTCATCCCAACACAATTACTTTCAATTTTCGTATCAAATGAAATCAATAGTTTCACTAGTACTATATTCAATTCTTTGTCTGATTATATTAGTATCCACCATAATCTTTTGGTCATTGCACCTTAATCGTTTTTAATATTGAATTATTTTAAATCTCCAAACTCATTCTTCAAAGAGTAGAATAAGGTTCAAGACTTATATATATACACATAAAAATTATTGAAGTCCTACAAAAATTCATTGATTAATTACTAGAGAATGAAATTAATAAAAAAATGAAATTAATAAAAAAATGAGATTAATAAAAAATGAAATTAGAACACAACATTCAAAATTATAATATATTAGTAAAATATGGAATTAGAAAACAACATTCAAAATTAGAATATATTAATAAAGTGACATATTAAGAATTAATTAAAATTTACATTAGCTTTTGTTACTACTCATATATCATTTTATTACTTTCACCTCACTTTAATAAAATAATATTTATTCATAATAATAAAATCAAATTTTTTTAGAATCAATTTTGGTTATATAGTTAAGATAAAAGTTATATTGCTAAGTACCTTTTTAAAAGGGGATGTAGCTCAAATGGTAGAGCGCTCGCTTTGCATGCGAGAGGTACAGGGTTCGATCCCCTGCATCTCCATACTTTTTATTATTTTCATATGGTAGATTTATCGAGAAAACAAATATAAAGTACGAGTTTCGCTTTTGTGAAATGTAGAGTTGAATAGAAACTACTATATAACTTCCCAATTCACAGAAAATTTACAGATATGAAGACAGATGTAGAAATGACATCATTCATGTTGTTTTTCAAGTGTGTGACCACTTAAACATACAACATAATTCTTTACAAATCGACCACGAGGAGCGTCCCTTTCTTTGCTGGCACTTACAAATCGACCACCGTTGACAGGTTCTCAAGAGACAGCATTAATCCATTCTCTTCTGACCCTACATTTCTACATCAAATTTTGTGGACCAATAAACATTATAAAACTGTAGAAAACTCATCATAAAGGTCTGTTATCAAATAAATACTCTCTGAATAACCATGATACTTTCCATGACAGTTGTGTTTTTTCAGGAAAACCAGAACTAATAAATACGATGTTCTTTTATCTTTTTTGTTTTGGAGTGTGAGAGAAGAACAGTGAAAAAGAATCTCAGTAAAATGAGAGAGCTAGGCTTGCAGCTGATGCTCCACCACCCACTTTTTGTTTTCAACCTTTGCTGCTTCAAGTGACTCTTCTAGGCTCAAAGCTTCGACTTTCTTTGGTCTTTAGGTCTTGTGTAAATCATAAAAAATCTCAAGATTACGCCCTTTAGAAGTTATTCTATCTTGAAATTGATGAAAGAAATAGTTATATGATAAATTATTTGAAAGATAGCACACAAGACGAGGAAGAAATGTCTGATACATATACACGAACTAGAATTAACATATATGTATTTATGGAATAGCTAGTGAAAGACTTTCAAGAAATCTGTAACTTTCCTCTCGAACTCATCCTCACTCATTAATTATAGTCAAATATGGTCGATAAAATAAGCAATATATATGTTTTTCTAAAAATGGTTAACATTAAGTAAAGTAGTTGTTATTCATACACAAGTTGTTAAAATGCCAACTTTTGAAAAATACTGTCAAAACTTAATATGAAAGGAAGTGTGTCAGAAATAGGGATGAACTTCTTTAGGCCATAATGGGACATGGCCCAAAAATATTTTAATACTTATTTTTTGTAGTGGTTTCTAATACAATTTTTATAATATTTCTTAAAGTGAGTCTTTTTTCTAACCTAAAGTGTTTTTTTTTTTTTGTTTTTTAAGAGTCAATTTGATTTTAAAATTATTAATCTAAATTCTTTTAAAAAGAATTACTTGAATCAAGTTGTGTTGTATTTTGTTTTGAAAAAGTTATTATGATCATGAACGGCTTTGGGGAGACGATTTCTATACATGTTAAAGTCTATGTTGTTAGCAAGTGATTTAATTAACACTAATTATATTTAATAAGAAAAGATCATCATTTTCTATGACAACTTTGATTAAATTTTTGTAAAAGAATATCATAATAAAACTTGTACTACCAAGTAACAATTTCAATGAAATTTATTTTTAAACTCGTCATATTTTCCTATAATTGATTATTAACTGAAATAGTTATTTTTTATGTTTTTTATGGCATTAGTGTAATTGAATTTTGAATTGAAGTCTTTATTGATTATAACGATTTTGATGTAATTGATTTTGAAGTAAAATTATTTCTTGTGACAACTTTTGATTCATCTCCTATTACGATTTCAGTGTCTTGTTTTACTTTATTTTTTTGTTTTATGTTATTAATTTTGTTATTTATTGGTTGTACATTTTTTTTCTTTGAGCAGATATATTGTTGTTGGTATATTTGTTTTTGGACAGATGTTTCGTGAGGCATGGGGAACTGAAGTTTCAAAAAAGCAGGCTGAATTTAATAATTTTCTTGAGGTAAATCAAGAATAAAGAACAAAGAGGATTGAATTTAATAGCATATATAGGATTCTATGCTGGTAGTGTTTAACAAGAGCATCTCCAAGATTAGATTTAAATATAGAGGATTGATTTTTTTTTTTTCAGTTTTTAAATTTTGCTTTAGCATGTTCTAATAAATTTAGTTAAAATTTGCTATAATTTTATCCCAAACATTTGTTTGTTCCGTTCATGCACATTCGGACCTTTTAATTTATCTTCAAAATTCAGGGTGTCTTTGCTTAATATATCGTGGCTTTAAGTGAAGTCATGGATTTCTTCTAATTAAGTGTAATTAACATTAATCAAATTAGATATTCACCACGTAGAATTTAACTAATACAGAAATCATGATATGTTTCGACGACTTCGATCCAAAATCACTTATAAATATGACGATTTGACTTATAATATTTTTGTTTAAAGAGAATTGAGATTGATATTTTGAAATCAAAATTTGACTATCTTCCAGTAAAAAAAAAACTAATTTTTTAAATTATTAGTAATGGTGAGTAATCAACTAAGTATTAAGTATATGGTATACTTTTAATGGAAAGTAATCTTATATTCATTTTATAGAAAATTTTATTTTAATATTACACTTTAAGTTTTTGTTTTTGCTAAATCAATGTTTATGATTTATTTTAATCATTATTGATATCTTTCATTTACTAATTGCCTTTTCATAAAATACAGTAATTGTTTTTTATCAAAAAACTCATTTTCTATTCTTCTATATTTTATTTTGTACCAGAAAGATTATAACTTAAACCTACAAATTTTCATTGCATGTAAATTCTTTTGTAAGATATGATGTAACTTAGAAGAAAAAAATAATTATGTTTCTTAAATTTGTTTGAAAGATAATACTTCATAATTTTTGTACAATTATTTTATAAGAAATTTATTTTCAAGATCTACTATTATCAGATTCCAGCTGGTCCTGAAAATTTATTCCTGTTACCGTGGTGCCGACTTCTGCACGTACAGTGAGACTTCCAACTTTTTCCATTTTTTACGGCAATTTGGCCTCTGCAAAATTCTAGGCCGTTAAATAAGGTTCAATTTTTTAGCTGAAGCATACATTTAGTATTTTTTTTAGTAGAATTGTTTCTAGAAAAATATCAAATGGTTCTAAATTATTATATTTCCATAATTTCAAGTAACAAAATATATTCCATAGAAATAGATAATAATCAAGACTTCATTAATCTTAAATTGTTGATTGGATTAAGTTTGGAAACATTGAAGCAAAAAAATAAAGAAAGGACCTACCAACTGCCACCAATATATCCAACACAGGTCCCACCCATAAACCAATGTACCTTTTCATTTATTAACATTACCTAATTCTTTACCATGTTGCTTCACTAAACATCCGCCAACTATCAACGGTCAAGATTCAACGCTTTTCGTCTCCCAAGAATCACAGCTACCTTTCCTATAATACCATCAACCATCACCCATTCAACTGACCAACAAATTGCCCTCAATACTCTCTCACATAAATTTCTCATTTCCCCACCAAAACAACCAGCAGAGATGGTGTGCTTCTGCTTTCTGGTGGACCAGCGGCGGGAGATGCAGCGGAGCAAGCCGGCGGCCGGAATCTGCTCCCGGTGCGGAGGCGGAGCCAGTGTTGCGGACATGAAGACGGCCACAAGGTTCTGCTATGTTCCCTTCTACTGGAAGTCGTGGAGAGCCATTGTTTGCACTTTCTGCGGAGCCGTTCTTCGCTCTTACCAACACTGAATCCATTCATCCATTGATAACAAATTATTATCATTATTATTTTCTAACACATGCGAGTGTATTCATTCTAACTTCCAATCCTTCCTAATTATTATTATTATCATGTATTTATTCTTTATGCTTTGATTTAAGTTTGCTAGATAGGTTTCTTTTCCATTGTCGTGTTAATCGGAACTCTCTCATTGTACTTGAATTCGCATAACTTAATCATATATTATGAGAAATTTCTTCCAAAACTGTGTGTAATTTGTTAAATCCAGCAATTGTGGTGTTTCTTTATGTAGTTTATAGGGATGGGATGACAGAATGGTGAAGAGGAAAGAGGAGGTAGAGAGTGAAATCTGGTTAGGTAAAGAGAAGGAATGCAGTGATGGAATTGATATGAAGTGGAGTGACAGAGAGGACAAGCTGTGATGCAGTAAACTCTGTTCTTCTGAAACTGTACTACTCACTGCAATTTACAACTGTTATAAAGTTGCTAGCTGGCTTTTTTCACCTTTGCCTTATTTGGAAAGAAAGAAAATGACATTTTCTTTTTTTTTACGTTATAAGTTGTTTTTTTTCTCTTTTGACTTGTTTGAGAATTTTTTTTACTTATTTCCTTCCATTTAAGAAATAGGTTTAATTAAGTTGTTACCCCAAAATTTACACCCTTTCATAATTTTTTTTATCGTTTTTTTCATTGATATGATTCTTTATTATTTGCATTCTAGTTTTTATTTTCTGGAATATAATATGAGCACCGGGATAAGAAAAGAAAAGAGGAAAGAAAATGATGCTGTGAAAACAAATAAATGAAGGAAATTAAGAGAGTAGCAGCTGGTACAGCAGCCTAGTTATAGCATAGAGTAAAAAATGTCTTGAAAAGAAACTAGTAGCTACAGCACACGGGAATGAAAAGGTTGAGTATTAATGAAAATTTTGCGTATACATCCTTCCATCTATCATCATCTAACTCACTCACTACCAAATTTAATGGGAGCATAGCTATGCATTATTCAACTATTAGGCCAGTTAGAATTTGGATTTTTTTTATTAGGTTTTTGTTGATCTTCTATATGTGTGTTCAAAATTTATCCTTAAATTTTAAAAATAAATAAATATAATATTTTTAATAAAATTATATTAATTTCTTTTAATGTGTCAATGTTTAAATCTAATATTTGAACAGTATATATCGTTTGACCATTTAAAATGTAAAAAGAAAAATAAATTAATTCATTTTTAAATTTGTGATTAAAATACATCAAGATTTAAGGTATGTACAAATTTTAATTTTGTTGTCAAGTTTAAAAATTATAAATAAATTTAATTTAACTATATTTCTCTTAAAACTCTATTAAAAATGACATTTCCATCAAATTTGGGTTAGAATTCTCACAAATGTGATTTAATTACCGTATTATGATCGATGTCAAGACTCCCATTGTATTGCTTGGATGAATCAATTTTGAAAAACAGAAATAAACTCCTTTTAGGTTTTCAAGAGTTATAGACAGCTTGTTTTTAAAGCAAGTTAAATTATAGGAAAATGATATTTGAACAACCTGTTTTGACAACATTTAGACACTGGACGCGTGTCTAAATGTGATTGGTGCATGTGGAATTTTTTTTTAAATGAAAGAATGATGTGGCAATGAGAGAATTGGAGACAGATTCAAAATGTAGGGTTATTTCGAAAATTTGAGATTGAAATATTTTCAGAGAGAGAAGCTGGAGAACATTTTATGGAGCACCTGTGAACCTTCGAACCTTCGAACCAGCCACCACAACTCTCGTCGGATACCTGCCGCCCCTAGACGTTGCCGTTTTTCCTCCATCCAGTGTCGCCGCAGTGCCGCTGGTGTCCGTCGTCTTCCACCCAGCCAGTCAGTTCGGATTGCGGGTCGTCGCAGGCATTGTTTTAAAGTTAGTATCACTTCTTAGATGGTTGAACTCACGTCTTAATTGTATTTTTTTCAATAAGTTAAATGTTGTTCTTGAAATTTAGTGTCAACACTAAATATATATATATATATATATATATATATATATATATATATATATATATATATATATATATATAAATGAATTATAGATAACTTAGTGGCATGCTCACATTTGCCCTTTTGAAATTAACGTTGACTTGATTCACATAAATTGATGAAATGATTCTTAATATGTGACAATCATGTATGTTCGTGTAGGAAGAGAGCATATATAGTATAAAAATTTTGATAGATGCAACTATTTTTGTAATTTTATTCCCATAGAAGTTGGGCATGTGGGTGAGAATTTAAAGTTTAAATGCATGTGACAACCATGCATGAGATGTGATATAGACAAAGGACCACAAATTGTTGTAGAAAACAGTGGGTGTTGAACATGGAAATGCAACAGAATAGTTAATGCAGTAATGGTTTTTCTGGTTTCAAATCAAATGCTGTGACAGAGACATACCCATCTACACCAAATTGACAAGTGTGTAGGGTTTATGTAACTCATCATCTTCTAAAATGGCGAGAAACAAGGCAAATGTAATTCCAATATGAAGACCACATCCTGAAGTATCTGTTTAGAAATAAAAAGCAATTTTTTTATTTTTTATTTATTTATTTGAGGTTCAGCCTTCAAAAGGCTGAAATAAACAAACTAAATCGTGTTCATGTATAAAGGTTCTATGTATAAAAATAATTTATTAAATCAAAATTCAACAGAGTTGGACCAATTGATAAACAACAACAATTTTAAAACAAAATAGAACATGGTAATATTTAAACAGAAAAAACATAAGCATAAAACAATAATTTTTACACTTTACACTAAAATTGAAATATAAAAAAATATACATTATTTTTCACATATAATTAGTTGTATCCATAAATATCATGATAAATCATTTTGTAAATAAATATTTACAAATCCCGTAAATATGATAAATCATTTTTATATAATGCATTTTTGGTATTCAAGAACATTAAAAGCATGACAAACAAAAGTTTAAAGACCTTAATTTTCCAATCCAAAAACATAAATACTATTAAAAAACATTTTCATTAAGAATGATGCACCAGTCAAACACTTCTATGTTAAATAAATAATACAATCCTAACAACTTTTCAAGATATCTCCAGTTTTAAAAATCAGTTAAATTTTTATTTTAAAAACACACCCATATATATAACTGATATTAAAGAAAATTGAATTCTTGATTGTATCTTTTTCATTCTTTAAAAAAGAATTTGTAGAAAAAAAATTAAAATGCTTCCTTTCTTGTCCATTTAAATGTTAAATAAAGTAAATACTTATATTTAAGACATAACAGAAGTACCTATTTTTTATGTACGATATGTTATTTTCCTCTTCGTTGTTATATGTCATATAGGAAAATATTTTTAGTCACTCCATATAAATACTTTCAAAACAGTTCGTAAATGTATAACATATATATGTTACCGCACATTTCATTTATAGAAGAACAAATTACAGTTACATTTAATAAATTTGATAATAAAAATCAAACCACAACTTATAATTGATTGAAATAATATTTGTTGGGACTAATATTTGATTAACGAAAATTTTAAGATATAATGATATAATGAGGACGGTTATCGAAATATCTTTGAAAAAAGTTATTAAATTTTGAAATTTGAAAGAATCATTGCCTTACATCAAGAATGATGCATCACTTTAAATATTTCTATGTTAAAGTTTCAAGAACATAAACGAAGCTTAACACAAATAAGAATTTGTAATTTCAAATACTTTTTATTTATTTATTGTAATACATGACATTGTTACAATATCTTTAAAAGAAATAACATCTAAATTCAATAAACGTATCATCTACAATATATTTGTCCAACTCTATCTAAAGAGAGATGACTCTCAATAAAATAGGGAGGATGTTCAAAAAGTTTAACACCATCATCAGGACACAATGATAATGCATGCTTCGCAAGACCATCCGCAACCGAGTTCACTTCCCTAAACACATGATTCCAATAAATCTTATTAGCAGTCTTAGTCATCCGAATGATTGAAGAAATGACATTTTCACTTGTATCATCATAATTCTTTTCCTCAGCTAATGTGGTGGTAATGATCTCGATAGCAAATTTAGAATCACTTTCAACAATTAAGTTTTTGTACCCCTTCAATATGGCTGCTTTGATTCCAATCTTGATTGCCCTCAACTCAGCCATCAATGCCGAGGAATTTTTCAAGCCACTAGAAAAACCAAAAACAAATTTCCCTTCAAAATTTCTCACAACTCCTCCCGCACCTGCTTTATTTCCATGGACAGTGAATGCTCCATCACAATTAATCTTCACAAATCCTTCAATAGGTGGTGTCCACCATATTAATCTTGTAAATCTTGAATTGTCCTCCTATCAAATGTTTCACAAGTTAATTCAAATTAAAGTTAAAATAGTGACATATACATGATACTCTATAATAAAAAGGTAAATAATGTACCTTTTGTGTGTTAACACAAATTTTCTTTGAATCAGACCATGAATGTATATTTCGACATTGGTCACCGTATATACAGTTACCACTTATCCAATATTTACATGCATTTGATGACAAACCAATTTGAGGAAGAGTTGTTGGCCATGTCTCCTTATACAAAAACCTTTGATGATATTTGTTGCATCCTCCTATTGGCCAATATAGAGAGCTTGATGTTGTTTCATTTCCGCTAATGTGTTTCATCATTGTTAGAACTTTAAGAGAATGACAAAAAGAACTAAGAGAAAAAATTGATTTGAGAGAAATGCAATTTGTATGCTAGAAAAGAATTTCAAATCATGGTTGGAAATGAGAGTGGAGTGAGTAATAAATAACTTTGAATTTTGAGGAAGCATTTAAAGTTTTAAATATCTTTCTATTAATTTTAATTATTTTATTGGAGTAACTAATTGGAAAATACAGTGAAATATTTTTCAGATTAATTTTCCAAGAACATAAATACTATTAAAAAACATTTTCATTAAGAATGATGCACCAATCAAAGATAATTAAATAAACAATAGAATCCTAACAACTTTACAAGATATCTCTAGTTTTTAAAATCAGATAAATTTTTATTTTAAAAACATACCCGTATATATATATATATATATATAAACCTGATACAAAGGAAAATTGAATTCTTGATTGTATCTTTTTAATTCTTTAAAAAATAATTTCGTGAAAAATATTAAAATGTTTCCTTTCTTGTCCATTTAAATGTTAAATAAAGTAAATACTTATATTTAAGACATAACAGAATTTCCTATTTTTTCTGTACGGTATGTTATTTTTCTCTTCGTCGTTATATGTTATATAGAAAATTATTTTTAGCCACTCCAACTAAATACTTTCAAAACAGCTCGTATAACATAAATATGAAACCGAACATTTCATTTATAGAAGAATAAATTACAGTGACATTTAATAAAGTTGATAATAAAAATCAAACCACATGATCAATTATCTTTATCAATTTTTGTTGAGACTAATATTTGACCAATGAAAATTTTCAGATATAATGATATAATGAGGACGGTTATCTAAAGATCATTGGAAAAACTTATTAAATTTTGAAATTTGAAGTATGATTGTCTTATATTATTTACACTAACATTTTTGTTCACTCTTTTTTAACTTGGAGTTGTGAAGGAAATGCAATGAAGGAATTATTGCCTTATAAAATATTTCTATGTTAAAAGTTTCAAGAACATAAACCAAGCTTAACACAAACAAGAATATGTAATTTCAAATACTTTTTATTTATTGATTGTATTATAGGACACTGTTTGATACAATATTTTTAAAAAAATGATATCTAAATTCAATAAATGTATCATCTAAAATGTGTTTGTCCAGCTCTATCTAAAGAGAGATGACTCTCAATAATAAAATAGGGAGGATCTTCAAAAAGTTTAACACCATCATTCAGGACACACTGATAATGCATGTTTGGCATGACCATCCGCGAGTCCACTTCCCAAAACCATGATTCCAATAAATCTTATTAGCAGTCTTAGTCATCCGAATGATTGAAGAGATGGCATTTTCACTTCTATCATCATAATTCTTTTCTTCAGCTAGTGTGGTGTTAATGATCTCGATAACAAATTTAGAATCACTTTCAACAATTAAGTTTTTGTACTCCTTCAATATGGCTGCTTTGATTCCAATCTTGATTGCCTTTACTTCAACCATCAAAGCTGAGGAATTTTTCAAGCCATTAGATAAACAAAAAAAAAAATATTCCTTCAGAATTCCTCACAACTCCTCCTGCACCTGCTTTATTTCCATGGAGAGTGAAGACTCCATCATAATTAATCTTCACAGATCCTTCAATAGGTGGTGTCCACCATATTAATCTTGTAAGTCTTGAATTGTCTTCCTATCAAATGTTTCACAAGTTAATACGAATTAAAGTTAAAAAAATGACATATACAATATACGTTATAGTAAAAAGGTGAATAATGTACCTTTTGTGTGTTAACACAAATTCCTTTAAATCAGACCATGAATGTAAATTTCAGACATTGGTCACTGTATATACAATTACCACTTATCCAGTATTTACATGTAGTTAATGACAAACCAATTTGAGCAAGAGTTGTTGGCACGATCTCCTTATACAAAATCCTTTGATGATATTTGTTGCATCCTCCGATTAGCCAATATAAAGGGTTTGATCTTGTTTCATTTACATCGATGTGTTTCATCATTGTTACAACTTTAAGTGAAAAGAACTAAGAGAAACAATGGATTTAAAAGAAAGACAATTTGTATGCTAGAAAAGAATTTCAAATCTTGTTTGAAAATGAACGTAGGGTGGGCTATAATAAGTTTGAATTTTGATGAAGCACTTAAAGTTTTAAAATATCTTTATTTTAATTTTAATTATTTTGATTGGAGTATCTAATTTAAAATAGAGTGAAATGATTCTTGATTGTTTCTTTTAATTCTTGAAGTGAAAAACAATAAAGAAAGCTCTATTTAAATGCTAAAAGAGAAAATAAATATATTTTACTATAGTTACCTTTTAAAATATAACATAGAAGTATAATGAAAGTCACCTTAATAAATTTAATAAAAAAATCAAATAATATATTATAGGTTTAAACCCTTGTATCGTCCTCATATTTGTTGGGGAATTTGTGGTCATCGTTTTTTCAACTGTCAAAATTAGGTCCATATACTTGTAAAATATCTCAATTGGGTCCAAATATTTGAAAAATTAAGCCATGTCCATATATGAACCTAATTTTAACGGAGATTATCATTATTGTCAGAAAATTTGTCCATTTTTTAAAAATCATATTTTACTCTTTAAAAGTAACTGACGTAGCAAATTATATTAATATACTATTTTAATTATTGTTTCTAATTATTAGCATAATATTGATTCAAATTATTACCATACTAACATTTCAAAGATATTGTGTCTGATATTATAGTTATTATTTTATTCTTTTTACCCACTATTAATTATTATTCTCTAATTTTTTTAGTTTTATTTATTTACTTACCCATTTTGACACCTATTTCTTTCATCGCATCCCATAAAAGTTTCCTGTAAAAATTATAATCCCAAACAACCTCAAATCATAATAAAGAAGTTATTTTTAAATTTAAAAAATTGTCCTTCAAAATACTCAAAATATATATAAAAAATACATTTCAGATTAAATATTTTTAAATTTGAAAATATATTTCAGACAATCATTTTGAAATATAAAAAAAGCTCAGGTTTAGGTATATAATTTTAACGAGGAGTAAAATTGGGATATTAGATTTTTATAGGGTGGAGGAAGTAAAAATGGAGGAGATGGAAAAAATGGCCATTATGCAGTGTCCCTTGGAATCCAATACTGTGTTCTCCTTCAACCCTTGTTTCTCATACAATTTCCCAATAAAGAAAACTTCAATATACCAAACTAATATTATGAAGAGTATTTCCAGTACTCAACTAGATAAAAGGTGGCTCACCTATCTTTTTTTAGTTTCTTTATACATAACATTTTTCAGCCGAAAGTTTCCCTAGTGTGAGAATAATTTTATATGCCAAAAAACAAAGACTGAATGACCTCATATTTTGTTTTGAAACAACTTGAAGTAACTTGAAATTATTTGATCCTGTGAGAAGTCTGTGTAGTATCCTCTTTCCACTGAAATACCTTCTTCTCTTGCTAGGCTCTCAACTTCTTCTTGTACTCTTTCACCACCAACTTTACTTGGATCCAACAAATTACAGGCTACCTCAATGACACCTTCACCATGTGCAAGTGCCATGGCCTGTACAGAGGGAAGTCCACCACCTCTTCCACTGACCTGTTTGGCAATTCTCCGAACAGCATTAATATCAGAAGACAATAGAGGGATATTGTAGTTATCAACCCAATTGGTGGCTCCAATGACAGCAACACCTTTTGCTGATGTTACTTGAGAAGGACCCCTATCAGGTTTCAGTGGTAAAGAGTCTGATTTTAGTCCCCCAATCCATTGATTTTCGCTAGAATTTGGCTTAAAATAACCAAATACTCTTCTGATTGAATCAAGTGTCCTCCCCTCCTCATGAGCTGCTCCATATAGATAGGTGGGAACTGCACAAACATATACATTTAAAAGATGATTGGCAATTCTATAGTCACTTTATCAACCTTACTTATCAAACTAATTCTATACAGACAAGGAAACATCTGAACAAAATGAAACTTGGGAGCTAAGAAGAATTAACCATGAATGCGTGATTTTTCAGCAGCATAAAAACAGAATGGGGTTCTGGAAGTTTATTTCTGCATAAAACTAAAGAGGTTATTTGATTTTCCCATGTATAGAAATCTTGAAGATTAACAATGCTAGAGTTGGTTATCCCAATATTCGACACAGCCTGAAAAGCTGTAATGCTTATGCCACCAATTTAGTAAAGAAGTATCTTTGAGAAATGTTTGGATGTATAATGTGATAGCAGAAGTATAGAGCTGATAAGCTACCAGAACCCGGCCAATGCCACTTTTGGGGTGTGGTGGACTTTTATGTATTTTGGGCAAAGGTTCTATATGCAAAAATATAAGTGCTGGTGAGTTCTTAAATAGTCATTTAGACTCTACAACCTATCATGTAGTGCGTGAATCAATTGATTCATAGTTATTGTTTAATCAGTCTCTCAAGTTCGAGTCTTAGATATTACACTAGTGATATTATTTAAGGGAGAACTTTGACAGAATAGTCCTATACAGAAACATAGATTTGGCCTCTACATCCATAGAAAATTAGATACTATAAACCTACAACTGTTTTTATAGTATTTTTCTCTTAAGCATCTGCACATTACCTTACCAGTAGTGCATACAAACTTCTGATTCAGCATAACACAGGTTAATCAAGATTGAAGACCCTCAACCCATACATTATATGCTACTAACCTTGAAGATTAGAACCCATGTCCGTGGCTAAACATCTAGCAGTGGTAGCTGCTTGATCCAAGGAAGCATCAAGCAAGGGGTGAAAACAAATGTGGTCCACAACACCAAGTCGAGGATGAGTCCCAGAATGCACATCAAAATCAATGGTATCAAAAGCAGCCTTAACCATTGCTAACACAGCATTTGCCAGGTGAGATGGCCCTGAAACACCCATTTCAGAGACAAGGGTGTAGCCAACTCTGTTGTAGGCCACATCCTCGAACTTGTTGATTATGGGAGCCAAAGGGAAAAGCGTGGAAGCTCGTTCTATTGATTCCAACGCAATTCTGTTCCTGCTCTCTGATATGTACACCTTGCAGCAACCCACAACGGATTTCAACATGTTTCTTCACAATCAACATTCATCACCACTTAATTGGTGTGAGTGAAACAACAAAAATCACTTACCTTTAGACATGTTCCCACAATCCATTTTCGACCACAATCCCAACAACAAAAACAAAACCTTATCTCGGATATTTTTTAAAAACATGAGTTACGACATCGAAGAGTAAAGACACGTAGAGAAGGTAATTCAGGTGTATATGTTAATCTCCAACACAGAAAATGCCAAAATCCGAGAGAATTACAAGATGGTACACCCAAATGGCATTCGATTGAGATTTAGTGTTCTACTAACCAAATGAGATAGATACAATGAAAGGGGAAAAAAACAACGACAACTGCAACAACAAAACCTTCGAATACCCGTTTTCAGTTCAAAAAGTCTGGGAAACGAACAAAGGAACGTCGATTTTCAGTTCTCGCATTATGAACCAAATCCTGCACCTCCAATTTTAACCTTCTAGCATCTCATCACTCTGCAACTCTAATTTTTTTTTTAAATTTTTTTTTGGATGTTTTATCCAGCACTTCCAACACTTAATTCTACACTTTTAATTTTTTTAAATTTATTTTTTTTTAACTTTACTAAATACTTTTTTAATTTTTTCTTTTTCTAATTAAAGTAACCATACGTCTCTTTAACACTATATCCTTTAACAAATTTTTAAAACTTTGTTTTTTATTTATAATTTAATAATTATTTAATTTAATTTAAAAATCTAATATAATTTAGTATTTTTTCATATTTTAATAATTACTAAAATATAATTTGTATTATTATAATAATTATATAAAAAAATTAAAATTAAAATGATTAAATAAAAGTAATAAAAATAACAAAAAGAAAAAAAAATAATATAAAATCTGATTTAATATATAAAAATATTAAATTATATTAAAATATTAAATCAAATTAAATTATTATTAAATTTTAAATAAAAAATAAAATTTTGAAAAAAATAATCATCATCCGATAACGTAGTTATTGGATTTCCAAATCCGAAAAGAAAATTTTTAAAAATTTATTTTTATTTATAATTTATTAACTATTTATTTTAATTTAAAAATTTAATATTATTTACCATATTTTATATTTAAATAAATATTAAAATATAATTTATATTATTATAATAATAATATTAAAAAATTAAAATTAAAGCAATAATAATAAAAATAATTATTAAATCATATTTTATGTTATTATTTTTGTTTCTTTATTTTTATTATTATTACTTTTATTTTAATTATTTTAATTTTAACTTTTTTAATATAACTATTATAATAATACAAATTATATTTTAATAAATATTAAAATATGAAAATATATTAAGTAATATTAGATTTTTAAATTTAATAAATATGTAATTTAATTTATAATAATTTTAATTATTATTATTATAATAATATAAATTATATTTTAATAGTTATTTAAATATAAAATATATACTAAATTATATTAGATTTTTAAATTAAATTAAATAGTTATTAAATTATAAATAAAAAACAAAGTTTTAAAAGTTTGTTAGAGGATGTAGTGTTAAAGAGATGTATGGTTACTTTAATAAAAAAAAAGAAAAAGTTAAAAAAAATATTTACTAAAGTTAAAAAAGAAATTTTTAAAAAAAATTAAAAGTGTAGAATTAATTGTTGGAGGTACAGAAAAAATATCCAAAATAAAATATTAAAAAAAGTTAGAGGTGCGTGCTAGAAGGTTATAATTGTAACTTTTGGAGTTGCGTGACTGAGATATTAGAGGTGTAGGATGAAACCCAGCCAAATACGAAGAATTTTCACTTTTCTTTCTGCCATAAAACCAAGTAAATGTTTGTTTTTGCAGAATATAGGAACTAGTGGTCGTGGGCTAATAATAATGTAGAAAATAGCCCAAACTGTTAAGTACTAATAGCACCCAATGGACTCTAGATATGCTAATACAACAAATTAATTCCAAATCCAAGGATGCAAAGTTTAAATTATATTCATATCTACTTCATATTCAATATTTCATGAGGAATGAAAAGATAAGATTATTTTTATTTATTTCAGTACAACTACAGAAAAAAAATGTTGATAAAAATTATTGTTATGAAATTAATATTATGCTCCATCTTTCCATTTGTTTTTTCGTTTTCATAATCCTTGTTAAATTATAATTTTTGACCTTCATAATTCAAACCATTAAAACTAAGTTCCTTTGCAAAGGCCATATTTGTACTAACTACGGATTTGAGCTTAGTAGGTCGTGAAATTGGTTGAAGGAAAGGAAAAAAATGAAGATAAAAAAGATGTAAAAGAGATATAAGAAAATGAAGTTTGAACCAATCATTTTTACAGAGACGTATGCAGAGACAGTAAAACAGTGTTGTTTTCACATAATATTCTCACAACACATCTTAAAAATAAAAAAGAGATAGAAAGTAAGACAAGATAACCCTAGACTGAGAGAAATAATGGAGAAAATATCATTTTTCAAGAATGTATTATTAATTTGGTGTTTGCTGATGTGAAGGACACTGTTAATGTAAACTAATCGTGCATGGTGGTTTAAAGAATAACAATTATAGTGCTGGCCCATGTAAACAGCGTGCACTATTTCTTTGAACGTCCATTGTCTAAATAGAGATCTGAGGTAGTGGTTGTTGCAGTTCATATGATTTTCTGCCAGACTTCTAGTTGAACGAGATTGCACTTTACACTTCTTTCTTGAACCTGCCAATACATATTAGATAAATTCAATGATAAAGAAACCAAAAAAAAAAAAGGATTGGCTTGTGATTGAAAATTTAGATACTTTGCTGAGTTTTAACATGATGTCGCTATTTTACATTAAAAATGTTATGAATACATAGTGGTGGTGTAGATGAATGTGAATTTGTATTATAAGCATTGGACATTGATTTTTAGTCGGTTAAATATATTGGTAATCCTTAAATTTGGAGACTAAATTGAAATTGATTTCTTTTTTAAATTTTAATATATTTTTTCTCAAAACTTAAAAATTAAATTGATATAATTCTCTTATTTCAATCACATTAAATTTTTGTGTGTTGAATAATATTTTAGAATGGTATTAAAATTGTAATATATTAATGTAAACAACTTGAACATCATTTTAATATATTTAATGTAGTTGAATTAGGTAGACTATATCTATTAAAAAAGATATTTAATCCTGGTAAATATAAAAGTTGAACTCTTTTTCTCAAAATTAGTTACCTCAAAGACATATATGGCCTGGAAAATATCATAGAACTCTTCTAGGAGTTGTTTCTCTTGTGCTACAACTTTTGCTAATTCCGATAGCGTCGCAGTAATCTTATCAACCTCCTGATGAAGCAATATTTGATTTGAATATTGTTCAAAGATAATAACAGGACTAAATAACACAGTTTTAACAATTGTAAACATACGGGAGATGATAAAGTAGTAAAAATTGACTTGATGCGAGCCGTGAGATCAGTTGCCTGCCGTAGAGCAATAGATGTTGATTGCATGTTCACCTGTCAGAATAGAATTGAATTCAGTCAATACACTTTTCCTATTACTTCTGATATGCTAACATTTTCTACTTTCCACTGTATCTACTTCCGTACCTTAGCACCTTCCAAAAGAGGAACTCTGCAAACAACCGAATGCAGACACTCTTTGATGGCGGTTATTGCTTGTAAGTGTTGCCTTTCCATACCTACCCATGATTCTAACAGCTTCATCTGCATAAACATCAAAATGTCATTTGAAAAAAGAAACCTTTGAAATAAGACATGTTTAACAAATCTTGATAAAGGGAGATTTACTCTGACCTGAGAATACAGAACAAAAGCGACCTTCATTTCAAGCTTTTCTCTGACAAATTGCATCTTCTTTTTCAGAACAGAACGCTGTATCTTTGTGAGAGCATCCCAAACACATGTCAAATTGCTCTAAACATATTCACAAATGAGGATGTCATCAATCCATTATCCTTTCTCATTCGTTAATTGTGAGACCATATCAAGGAAAATTATAGTGTGAGGCATACACGTAGACGAATAGAAGAATCATAACCAGAGGTGAGAAATTACAAGAGTTCATCTTTGATAAACAGAAACGCGTAACTTGATAAAATACTTATGTATCATATGAACATACTATTTTAAAAAGAATATGTAATCACAAAATTTTATATAAAACATAGTTTTAGAAAGTTCACGCAGTACATCTTCTATAAGTCTGCAATTCTCTCTATTCTATGTAGGTATCTACTATCAAACATACATACCTCAGCCTTGTGAGAAATGGTTCCATTCACAACCTGGGCTCTAGCATTTGCAAACCGCCATTGCATCAACCGATTATCAAACAAACGAAGCTTATGAACAACCTCCGAGCTAACACCAAAACCAATGGGCGAAAGAGACCCAAACCCACCACTTTTCTTACTCTTGAAAAGATCAAAACCCATGTTGAGCAACTTCTCCACCCCTTTCACCTTGGTAGTAGGACTAGTGGGATGGTGTTTGAAGCCCGAAAACGACATCGGTCTATCCATGCTCTCGACCGACATAGCCGGCGACTCCGCTCTCCCAGGAGACAAAGCCCACGAAGACTTCGAACTCTTGTACGATCCAGCAAGCGAATTAGCCCTCCTAATAGCCGTTTTCAACGTGAAGCGTTTCACAGCCGACGAGTCACCGTTCATGTTCGCAATATTGGAATCTGAAGTTCCCCTTCGAGGCCTTCTCAACGTTGTTGTTGCAACACTCGAATGTTCAACCTCCATGTCAGCTTTTCTCGGTGTTGTTTTTCCCGCGTCAGGTTCTGAATCGATAGAGTTTCTAGAAGAACACGAGTGTCTCCGCGAAGAGAAGGACTTGGCGTTCTCGTCCAGCAACAATCTTCCAGGAGCCATGTTGCTGTAAACGGGTCTCTTAGAAGATGGTGATTCCGAAGGTGTTGCTAATTTCGCCACGTGTCTCGCAGAGCCACCAATGCTGATGGGTGTATTAGTTGTGCCCTCTATGATTCTGTCTTCGGTGATGTGGTCGGCGAGAGTACCGGAGTTTCTCTTCGTCACCGCAGACGAAGGCCATAGTTGGTGGCGCGTGGGACCCGGGTCCTCCGTGATTGCATGGCGCCGGTTTGGGCTGGAGGATTTGCGGCGGACCGGGGAGTGGCATTCTGCGGAGTGTGTGGTTGAGTTGGGAGGTGAAGGGAGAAACCGTGAACTTGATTCGCGGGTTCGGAGTTGACGAGGTTTCGGAGATGGACTAGAAACCGGTGAACCGTTCGGCGTTTTCATGGGTCAGAGGATGTTGGAAGTAAAAACCTCGGAGCATGTTTATTTCTTTTTTCGTGTTGCATGTAAGTAAGAGTTGACACTTGAGAATGGCGCCGTAAAATATTAATCACCTTGCGCCGGCATGGATGAATTACTCGAATGCCCTTGTGGTTGGCACTGTTGGTTTACGTTTGGCAGGTGAAGTTGAAAATCATTGGCGAGAATTCGGTTTTTCCTGTTTGAGTGAGGGATGATGAATCAATGTATTAGTGCCACATGTTTGAAATTTCTTCGAAGTTGAAATGGCCCTAATTTTCTCAAACTTTTTCTGTTTGGTTCTAGTGCACTATATTTTAATTTAATGGGTTAGCAAGGTTTGTGTGATGTGAGCACGTTTATGGAATAATACAATCATATTTAAAAAATCTGTGACACTTGATTTCTTTCGTGGTAGTCACCTTTGAAGATGTAGATGAAACAAATATATATTTAGTTTGAGGTAATTTTGTTGTTCTTTCATCGCTAGTTCTTGCTTATAATTTGCTATCCCTTAAACTAAATATGAAAATATGAAAATATGAAATGGACTAAAAAAATTAATGAATTTGAGAAAAAAAAAATGAAACCTTTTTAATTCATAAAAAAATAGGTAATGCTATATATCACTATTCCTTCCGTCAACTATTCATTTCTACTAAAGTTTTCTTCATAATCCAGCGCATGAAATGCATAACTTTTTATTAAAATACTTTTCATTATGAATTAATATCTTGTCAACCAAAAATTTGAAAAGTTTAACAAACCATTATTAAAATAGTTTAGTTACATAATACAATGCTAAACAGTGTCCAGATGGGTGAGAAGCAAGCATTTTGTTAGAACTTACAGTACAAGTGAAAATCCCACATTAGCGAAATTTCAACTCACGACCTCCAGTTTTTATTTATATTTGATGGACCATTTAAAAATCAATCCCTTTTTTTCTTTTCTTTTTAATTCTTTACTAAGAGAAAAAGTGAAAGAGAAAAATATTTTATTTTATTTAAAGATGTCTTAATTAATTAAAATTTCCTATCGTCGTTAGAGAGTGTTGTTATTCTGTGTTCAGAAAGAAAAATATAGCAATTTTCTTCAATTTTTAAAATGTTCTTTTTGTCTACTGCAAATTTTGCACATCTTTCTCATCTTTTATTTTAGACGTCACTTAAGAAAAATTGTTACTGTGTTAATCCACCCTTGGACTAATACCTTTAGAAATTCTTTAGACTACTGAGATATAAGGTACAAAGTATACACAATTGTACACAGGCATATGATCACATACAAGCATTCTCCACTCAAAACAAAATATCCAGCTGGAATATCTGCTTCTGAAATAAATATAGTAGATAGTTTTGTTACACGTGAGAAGTTGATAATTCTCGACCACAGTAATATTTCTTTTGAAAAAGTGGCATTGAGAATAACAGAATAAAGTTTTGGTCTTGCAAATAACAGTTGTGAACATAAAAGGTTTGCAGCTGATCTCATCCTTGACTGCAATTAGAAACTGAACTGATTTAGTCTAATATCTGACAGATGAACGTGTATATGCTACATCAGAAGATCCAGATTCAATGAAGACACCAAAGATAAAGCCACCAGACGTGTTTGACCTTCCAAAATTGTACAAACATTTCTGACAACGAATTAAGAGCTGAATCTGGCCATCCAGTAAGCATCTCCCCCAGCCTACCAGTTCCACAAACAGCCACTGATATAATTTTTCCTACCCCACTAACTGAGGCAAGTAATTCTGAATCTGAATCTTCCACAAGGTCTGAAGTATCTATTTAAGCACAATACAAAATCAGTGGAAGTTACACTGCTGCAATAAAGGATGAGAGTATTCAACATATTTTTCCCACAGGGGCTTGTACTTCTCTATCCCAATCTTCAACCATGGTTTGGAATTTCCATTGAAATGTAGCACAGCACCCCTCTCTATCAACTGAGGATCAACATTGGTGTAGCCAAAACCCAAAACGTGCCACGATGGATCTAAGGGCTGAGTTAATCCATAAAATGTCAACAGTCCAGGCGGCAAGGTACCAAGTTTCCACAATGTCCTGTCTACGTTCTTTTCCTGCCAGTAGTGATAAATGCCAGTCACGTTCTTTTTCCTCCATTCAACCAAATCAAATACATTCATCCCAAATGCCCATCCACAAGCATCAGGGTCAAAATGTGCATGTATAAGAGGATGAGAGTAGTTCAAATATTTGTGGTATCTGTGAAATGTCTCCATGCATGTTTCAACAGCTCCATTTACATTACCATTCAGATCAATGGAAAAAAGATCAGAAAGATCCTTCTGAACCACAACATCATCATCCAAGAACACCACCTTCTTTAGTGCGGGAAAGACTTCAGGTATGTAGAATCTCAGGTGATTAAGCATGGATAGATATTTAGGGTTACGAAACTTGATAGGTGTTCTTCCCTCATCACTGTTGCCTGAAAAGTAGTAGCTTTGTATTTCAGAGTCTTGAAGTTGCTTGAGCACAGGAACATATGAAGCATTTAACCAAGTAAAGTCTTCAAACTTCTGAACTTCCACAATCACTCCATTGAAATCATTCACCGCAAACCATGCCTTCATCGCAGCATAGTTTATTTCATCAGTGACAAGGTGAAAAACAATCATATTGGGATTTTTAGAATTCATTGCAGTTGAATTGACCACTACTGAAGTTGCAAGAATGTTATCAGAGAAAACACAGAAGTGGTAAAGGTGGTTGTCCTTGAGCTTCATCTCCATTTGTCTTTTGTCCTTCGATTTCTTTTGCAAATTAAAGTTTCTGAACCATTCTGTTGTCAACCGAACACCAAGGCAGTACAGACTTTTTGGGACTTCTTCAGCAGCTATTTGTCCATATTTCGAACTCTTTTCAGTAACTGAATTCATCTGTTCCTCAAGAGCTTGAATTTTTGCTTTGAATCTCATGATCATGGTTGCACTATCATAATGGAGCTGCTGGGCTTGGTATAACAATAATGCCATATCACGGATGGCCTTTTCTGTTTCCCTTGTTGTCAAAGGAACACGCCTAGTTGCAGCATTTGAGAGGAGCCTCTGTGAATTGTGGATCTGGGCACTTAATTCCCAAGCAAATTGGAGATTGTTACTTTCTTTGGCAATTACGACAAAGGCTTTTGCCAGAGATATCTGATCATTGAGTTGTCTCGTGACCGAGTTAGAGTTTAACATCTCTTCAGTAATATTAAGGCCTTCCATAATCTTATCATGCTTGTAAGTTCTCTGTACAACAGGATTCAAAGCTATTAGCTAAAGAAAGATAAGAACCTAATCAACATCTATCCTAACCAATTGTAATAATATTATATTATAATAATATCATAATATTAAGCATGCCATGTAAGCATGTCAAGAATTGTTTTTATAATCCAAGCATGATCATTTGAGGAAAAAATTGTCATTCAGTTATAGTCCCAAAATTACAAAATAAAATATAATCCTCCATCCACCTAACAAAAAGTATCATTTTGGTTTTTCAATATAATATTAATTATTACTTTTCCTTTATGCCCTGATAATTTAAATGAAGGTGGAAGATACTCTAAATACTGCAAAGATACTGTAAAGGTGGTTGATATACTATTTAACTAGTTTTTCTTGAATTGTGTCAAAACAATGTATAACACACTTGTCACATATCATGGAGGCAGTGAATAGGAATAGTTGTTTTTCCCCATAACAAGAATATGAATTAATGTTATAAAACTTAAAACAAGAGCAACATCGGGAGAACTCAACATAATCCCAGTCGCAAAACAAGATCCAAGTTCTCCATAGAATTGTGGACATTTTAAACAGTATAACAATGTGAGCACATAGTAACATCATGGTATCGATTAGAATCAAATGAACTCGCAAAATCAACCAGAGTCATCTTAGAGTAAATAAAGATGAGTAGTGCAAGCGTTGAATTGGTTGATGTTTAATCAAATCAGTATTGAATACATCGGATCTAGCACGAAATTGCCAAAGTGCTATTCCAAATTATTAAGCATTCGAGTTCCGAGTGATGTAAAGAAAAGAAGAATAAAAAAATACAAACAACCATAATATGAAACAACCCCTTTTCACACCCGTAAGGAAAAAAAATCCAAAGCGAAACAGTGGAAAAAGCCAATTCACACAATCTCCTAAATACATACGTGTACGTCACAAAATCAGTCCCCAGCATCACATAACCAAAAACAAAGCACACAAATCACTCGTTCATAGACCGACCAACCCTCCCGACCAAAATCAAATAAACTTAACAGAAGTTGAATCCACAGAAGCCTAAGCAAAAAATTCAAATTTAATAATAAAACATTTTCAATATTTTCACACACACTTTCCAGCACCCGGAAAGGACAAATCTATGAAAACAAAACCAATTGGGAAAAAAAAATCACCTTGGACAAAGCGGGTCTGGACTCAATTTTGTTCCCTTTGCTCAGAATATAGACAAAGAGAAGAATCACTGCACAGCACAATGCCCACCACAAAGCATCTGGAACCTTCCTACGCACTGGCCTGCGAAAATCTGTCGCTCTTCGTCGCATCTTCTAACTTTCTCCAACCCCCAATTGCACCCTTCTTTCACTTTTTTCCCCGGAAACCGTTTTCCGGGAAAGTAATGTTGTGGGGAAAAAACAAAATTTCAAGATCGGCAGCTATACCCAAGATCTGGAACCTCAGGATTTGGAAAAATAGAAGTGAAAAGATTCAGATTTAGGAGAAATATTTGGTTTTACGACGGTGGACATGCGCTGGTGAAGTGCTTCTGGGCACTACAGTGAGCACAAAGAGGAAAATAATAGAAAGAGAAAAAATAAAACAAAAGGAAATGGAAGTGGTTTCATGGCACGATGATGTTCTGGCAGTTCATTTTCAGGGACAGTGACAAACGGTCCTGATCGTGCCATGTCAACTTTCAATTATAACATTTGATTTCGATTACCCATTTATGTCCAATCAATTATGGCCTGTTCTCAATTTTGCCTTGTCTTCTCAAACAGCAATAAAATCAGAATCTACCAACACTCATTTGCCAAAGGAACTGTGGAATATAAAATATTTTTCTAGTTTTAGAATTTTACTTTTAGAAACTTAATATAATTGATTAATTTTTAAAAACAAGTATTGATTATTTTAGAATTTATTATTTATTTTAAAGCCAAAGATAGTATGTTAAAAGGGGATATTTAAAAGATATATTGAGTTTTAGTTTGAGTTGGATCATATGAGAAAAGATAAGTAAAAAACATTGTATATGTAAAGTTTTTTTGTGTGCGAACATCTCTATATTTGTTTTTGTAAATTTAATTATTTTGGTTCTTCCATAATTATTTTGGCAACATAGGGGAATTTGGCAATTTATTGTTCACACTTAACTTACATTTGATGTGTCAATTGCACAAAATATTTGAGTGTAATACGAAAAATTTATCAGCAGAGGAATCTATTCTGAAAAATGTTGTGTTTTTGTGTCGTTGTTGAGAGGTGAAAGCATTGATGTCTCTATGCTAATTTATGGTAATGATATATTATCTCATAATTAAAAATTTAATAGAAAAATTAACATTGGCAAAAAAAATGTAAAAAACTAGTAATTGTAATTGTAAAAAACTAGAAAAATTAACAATTCCTTTGTAATTGTAATTTATTTATTTTATTATTTAAATTTGTTTATAGTTTCTAAATTATAATATAAAATTAAAATTTATTTTTATCTCAAATTTTAATATATTTTAATATATTTTAAAATAAATAGATATAATTTTTTATATTAATTTATTTTTAAATATTAAATTATATTTTAAATTTTCGTTATATCAAATTATATAAACAATTCATATGACATGAAACTAACACACTTATTTACATGTCAAAATTTTAATATAGTTAAATTATGAAAGATTGTATATATTATTTTTAAAATTTGATGATCAATATCAAATTTATAACAAATTTTTATTTCTTTTATATTAATTATTTCTCTCGATAAAAAAATAAGTAATTATAAATAAGAATTTATTAACTGCATAAACCAAATATAGAGGTAAATTCTCATAAGATAACTTCTTTTAAGAAAATCGTGTTTCATTATTTTTAAACAACTTTGATAATTTTTTATTGATAAAATGTTGTAAGACGTCCCACAATTGATCTTTTTAATATGTTTATAAAATATGTTCAATATAATAATATAGATTTTTATTATTATTTCGAATTTGTGATACATTTATCTTGAGGGGATGATTCAACAAGGCATGAGCCAATATTATTGGTCATAGATAATTGCAAAACTTTACCATGACTTATAGGGTAAAATAACTTGTGATTTTCTCCTCCTTATCAATATCATCAAAGATTTTGGTGTAGTGGTGTTTTAGCATGACATGAATGATTCCTTGCACCAAATTTCATCAATTTCTCACCTAAATTCGATACACGATTCCCATCTTAAACAAAAATTTAATAGAATCGTATCAATATGTAATAGAATCTTACAAACATCTGTGTTGGTTAGTTCTATATTTCGGCGGATTAAATGAAAGTGTATAAAAAAAATTACCACATTATAAAGGTTATGGAAAAATTCGAATAAAACAAATTACAACATATGAAAATTTAAAAACCAAGCACCGTGTGTAACAAGATTCATTATAAGAATAACTATAAAATCTAAAAATCATAACCCTAGCATTTGGCCGTGCATTAGTGTTTCAGTTCAAAATTTCCTTGTGTATTACCAAAAGTTGCCTTAAATGAGTTTAGGACATAACAATTACAACACGAAATCAAAGAATTTAAAACTGCAGTAAAATGGTGATAGGGTTAAGCTCCATTACCGTGCTATCTACTTTCTTCTTCGTCTCCATGCATTTTTTTCTCTTTTTTCTCACAAATGGGGTTAAGCTTCATTATGGTGCTATCTTTGCCTCTATTGTCTTACTCTGTGATAATCTCTGCTACTGTGTGCTTTCTGCTATCTTTTTTCCATTTTTCCATTTTTTCACAATTAGGCTTGACCTACAATACTCTCGTAATCTTTGCTTTTCCCATTTTTTTAGCAACTACAGATCAATACTTTTCAATCAATTTTTTTCATACAAAACATACTATCCCAAAATAGACAAATTTTGTAACAATGGAGCCTATTTTCAACCTATTTTCTGTTGCTGAGGTTTTCGGTATGTTGTACAGGGACAAATAATCACATTTTACATTGACTCTAACTTTGGTTAAATAATCACATTTTACAATGTAATTATTAATAATTACTTAACTTGAAGTAGATATCTATTATCTATATGCCTATATATACATATGCATAAATTATTTACAGAAATTTTTCATTGACTCTACTATCTTCGATTTATTATATCGTTGTTACATAAAGAAATTCACTCCATAATTTAAGTCAACTCTAAGAAGAAAAACGAGAATATCCTTATGCAGGTGATGGGTTGGTTTCAAAATTTATTGAAAACAAATCTCTATTTTTGACGGAGATTGTCTTACAAGACAAGAAGGTAGTATTAGAAATTCTTTATTTTCTAAAGTTGTTAGAACTTACAATATTTTTTTAATGTAAATTTTCATATAGGTGTGTTAATCGATGTCTTAGTAAGATGCACACTAATATACAAATTTCAAACTGAAATTTCTAAGGATAAGTTTACTCCATTTAATCATTTAGTGTTGCATTTAATGGTGGTTTTTACATAACAACATATTACAATTAAAAAAAAAACTTCTACTTTGCAACCAAAGTTACTTTACTTGATTCTAACTTAATTTCCAAAACAAACATAAAAAACAATCCTTTTTCTATCATTAATTATACTGTGTTTTACATAAATTATTTAGTTGGTAAGTTTTAAGTATTATACTTTAACATTTGATCTGGTACGTTAGGTAAAGTTAACTTAAAATTTTTAATGAAGTCATTGTTTTATGTTTTATGCAAATATCATGGAGATACTATGATGTGACTTTAAAGCATGGATCAACAAGAATTGTTTTGCACGTAGTGATAATATGGATAACTCACTCAACAAAAGGAGTTCTTCGCCCATTACAATTATCATGAAGTAGGCCTTGGAGAAAACTAGTTAACATATGCACTTTAGAGAAAGCAAGCTTGGAGTGCATGTTTTCTAGCACATTTCACGTTAGGAGTAGCTTGCATAACATGCATCTAATTAGTGGATTCTTTGTAGCATACTCATCCTTAATTTCTGATTAGGAAGTGATTAGCTACTGGATGAGATCAACTTCTCTTCCTATAAATAAGAGAGTTACACTTGTATCACATTTGGATTTGGAATATACATGTTGAAATGATGTTGATGTGAGTTTTGGATGCATGGCTGCATGTGAGTTTTATCTTTACTAGGTAGCTCAAGTGGCAACTCATTTCACCCATCTCAATGGTTCAATTGGCGCGGACCTCTCTCTCGGTGCTTTCTCTATTAATTTCACAAGTGAATCGAGTGGCGTAGTGTTGATTCTTCTTCCACTCCAATTGGATATGGAAGTCTAAACTACTAAGGTTTTATTTACTTGAATGGATTTGGGGGAGAGTAATTGAGGGGATTTGAAAGTAAATTTTTTTGTTGTTTATTTGAGTGGATTTGGAGGTAAGTGAGAATGAATTTGAAAGGAAAGTTTGTGAGAATTAGTGTACGATTTGATTATTGTGATAGATTAAAAAAATTTACTTCCAAATCCACACTCACTTACCTCCAAATTCACTCAAATAAATAACAAAAAAATTTATCTCAAATCCTTTCAAATCCCCTCAATCATTCTCCCTCAAAATCCATTCAAGTGAACAAAGCCTAAGGCTCTGTTCACTTGAATAGATTTGGAAGAGAGTGATTGAACAGATTTGAAAGGATTTGAAAATAAATTTTTTGTTGTTTATTTGAGTGGATTTGAAGGCATTTAAGAGTGGATTTGGACGTAAATTTTTTTAATGTCACATCAATCAAATCCTACACTAATTCTCACAAACGTTGCTTTCAAATTCATTGCTTTCAAATTCATTCTCACTTAGTTTCAAATTCACTCAAAACAACAAAAATTATCTTCAAATCCACTCAATCACTCTCCCTAAAATTCATTCAAGTGAATAGAGGGTAAGTGTTTCATTCCTCCACCTTCGTAGAGTGATGATTCCTTCCAAAAATCTCACACCTGAGGTAGTTATGATAATCATTGAATTACAAAATCTACTCGATAATTGATTCTTCATGCCTACACTTGAAATTAAACAGAGATAATGCTGTAAAAACATCATTTCCACTCTCAAATCTCCTCCCCTCAACAAAATAAAATATCTAGTTAATCTCGCAAATCCATACCTTCGTTCAACCTCAAATTATTTCTACTACTATTATATTTTTTATTTAAGAATTTTACATTTCATTACAAATTATAATCATCATTAGTTTTACAAATTTCCCTTGTACCTCCCTTGTAAGGTACATGTAGTCTATGCACTTCTATTGTTTTTTTTTTCATTATTTTATTGACAATTTTGCTAGCTGATTATTAAGATGTGTTGATATTAGTTGATGTTGTGAAATCAAATTTGAACCCAACTACATTTCCAAACTTTTTAAACAAATTTGTCTCTTTTGTTTTATTGCAAGTTAAAAACAGAGTTCCAGTTTTTTAACGGGAATGAATTGGATTTTATTGAGTTCCTGTGTTTCTAATTTGGGTTATTCTATTAAGGTTTAATGTCTCCGTAAATCCTTATTTTGGTTATGAATTTCAAATAGGTCCTCTTTCTTTTCGGCGTATCAATGGAGTCCTTGTTTTTGTAAAATTTAATCAATTAGAGGTCTGCCGTTAAATTGGACAAACGGCCGTAACAGTATTGGTTACGTGGCATGGTCAGTGCATCTACTAAGCACACGTGGCATTTAAAAGGATTTTTGTATTAAATAATTCGTATGCACAGAGGTATAATCACTTTTGGGTAAAGGCATACTAGGAAAATTGAAAAACTTTCAGGGCAGCCCCCTTTAATTGAGAAATGCAACTGAGATTGGGGAAACAAATTGGGGCAACGAACTATTAGGGTTTACGTGAGGGAAAAAATCTCATTCTTTCTTCGATTCGAAGCGCCATGTTTGGAAGCTGCTTGATGACGCCCATAACTTGGTTGTCACCCTTCATGACAAAATGAAAATAGAGACATCATTACGATGAGTGCAGGTGATACTGGAACAAAGCAAAGCAAACCAAAGCAAACCAAATGACGTGGCCAAAAGAACTTTAATTTCAAGCTGCCAGATT
The DNA here is from genome assembly GCF_016808095.1 of Vigna angularis. NCBI lineage: Eukaryota > Viridiplantae > Streptophyta > Magnoliopsida > Fabales > Fabaceae > Vigna > Vigna angularis. The sequence goes on along the minus strand of NC_068980.1, from coordinate 8,086,583 downwards.
TCTCCACACATCTAAACGTGCTGCAAATGTTGAGTTATTATTACTGAACTTAGTCTGCTGCATGCCGAAACTTGCCATGCTTATTTACCAGGTTCCGGTTTGGACAATGTTAGCTAATGTGGGGACTGACACGAACCCCTGCATGCACTCTGACGCTTCCAACTACATCTTCTTCACCGACGAACTTTGTCGCTTCAGCTCGAACAAAGATCGCGATTTTTCTTCCCTCACGCGAATCCTAATAATAAAAACCACCAATTTGTTTCCCCAATCTCAGTTGCATTCCTCAATTAAAACGTCTTGCCCTTTAATTTTTTCTTTTTTCCTAGTATACGCTTACCCAAAACTGATTATACTTTTGTTCCTTCTTCTTTATTTAATACAAAAATTCTTTTAAATGTCACGTCTGCTTAGTAACTGCACTGACCATGCCACGTAACCAATACGGTTACGGCCGTTTGTCCAATTTAACGACCTCTAATTGATTAAATTTTACAAAAACAAGAACTCCATTCATATGCCGAAAAGAAAGAAAACCTATTTAAAATTCATGATCAAAATAGGAACCTACGGAGACATTAAACCTTCTATTAATGTGTCGAGTTTCATTGCAAACTAAAACTTTTTTAAGATATTCCGAATTGAAACGGTTATATTATATATAAAGATTTTCAATCAACTAATTTATTCATTCTATTAATTAATTTTGTATCTTATCGCCAATCGGTTCGTCACGGACCAACTTGAATCTATTAATTAGATCATAATTAAGCTGATATTAGTCAAAAGTCACTCCAAAATTTATATTTAGTAAGCCTTCTGCAAGTAGCTTTTACATTCCAAAACAAATTTTAATTTTTTTAACTGTAATATTCAATCTCCTAATTTTGAAGTTCAAATATTTCTGAATAAAAAAATTATAGAAAAACTACTTTTAAAAGGTTTCAAGTAACTATTTTTGGCACTGTTTATTTAACATTTTATGTCTTTAATTTATTTATTCAAAATAGAAACACGCAATTGTGAAGTTCAAAATTTTTCCAGACTTAATTGGGAAGTTCAAAACATTATTTCTTTTTCGAAAGTTTTAAATAACTGCATTTAGCATTGTTTATATAATACATTAACTACATATTTTATGTGTTATATTTTCTTTAATTTATTTAAATTTAATTTTGTTTTATGGGAAATAGAAATTTCTTGTTTACTTTATTATTTAAAGGATTGTAATTTTGTTTCGATTAAATAATTATTTTTAAAATAATATAAACTGGTTTTAGAGGTTTTCAACTAATTAATTATGTTGACTGATTTAAGTTTTTCCTTACAAATTTCACATCAAATAATAAAAGTATTATTTAATTACTTTTCATTTTTATTTTAAATTTCAAATATAAATAGTATTTTTAATATTTATATGCTTCCGAATCGAAAATATTTGGAAACCTGTCTTATTTTTTCAATAAATCCATTTTATTGAGAAAATTTGTTTAAAATATATCGGCTCAGAACATATTACAGCTCTATCAATCACAATTTATCAGAAGCAGAACTGGCATTTAAAGCTGAATGGTAATCATCATAGCCAATATCACAGGAAATAAGTAAAACGCGATTAGAAAAATTCTTAAATTTGAAAACATGTAAATAAAATATCGGCTCATATCAAGAAATTCAACCATTTAATCCATTATGCTTCATCGAACAAACTCAGAAGCGCGGATAATATGTAATCATCGCCGACAACTAAGATCACAAAAAACTCAAAAACACCGGAAAATCTAAATTTTGAAACCCTAATATAGCGGACATCTTTAGAGGCATAAACATTGAAAGTAAAAGCCCCCACGTGAAATACCACCGATTCAATTTGCGCCTCTATGACTAGCTTTATTTTCACGGAACAATTCGAAAACAAGCTAAAGGTGTAGTGAGGCGCCAAATCAACACAACAAATCGAAAGCATGGAGAATTGCAAAATTGAAATAAACGAAATCTTGCCATTGTTTAGACACAGATTAGCCAAGAAATTGGGACAAAACTGCAACACGAACGGCGCCGATTTGGCACGTGTATTGGGGCTTTCACGTCATGCATTGATCAGAGAAGCCCGGGAGACATCGTGCAGAGAATTAAAAAGAAGAAAGTTTTTTGACCTAAAAATCTACTCGTAAACCTAAAATTCGAAACACTAGCGGCCATTGTAGAACTCTACACTACAAAAGAATTGGGCTTGCATATGGTGTTATATTTATAGGCGCACCAAACCCTAATTTTCTCTCTCTCGGACTCCAACGTTTGAGAATAATACGGTGTGTTTCGTTTGGCCGTTTGGGAAAATATGTAATTTTTTACTTTTCTTTTTATACAAATAACTTATTTGAATGTTGCCAAAATTTAATACGTTTTTTAAAAGAAAAATATAAATGTATTTCTTTTGATGTCATATTTCTTAATTTACAACAAAATATTATAAAAATATTTTTCTTAATGTTTTAATAACGTCAAATTATTTGTTTGGTGCTTTGCCTATTCACTTATACTATCTCTTATTTTAAAAAATAATTTATTTATTTATTTCTTAAAATAAGTTCGAATTAGTCATTTTCGTGTACTCCTTAACAACAAACAGTGAATACTGATTCCTACACTAGCTCTATAGAAATCTTTTACCTCTTTTAAAGCTCATAATAATCCCTACGCACCTCTTTTAATAAAGAGCTTGTTCAGACTTGGGAGCTTATGTACTATATGAAGTATATTGATCAGAATTGATTGTCATTAAGCAGCTACTAATAGGTCAGATTGCGCTCTACAAATATATTGCATTAATGATTGGGTTTGATTACCTAAGGTTAATCAATGGAGGTGGCTGTCACAAGCCTTATAAGTAGAGATGTCGGTACAATCATCTTCTTCTATCCTAATAAACTATAGACCTCTTTATGAAACATATCTGACTTGAGCGTCGGAGTGTCTTCTGCAGATCAACTACCAATCGGGAAGGATTACTTGAAGAGTTGACCGATCGGAGCATAGCAAGGAAGGACGACCGACCATCGGACAAATGTTACCGAAACAATATACAATGATAAGTTTTTGAGAAAATATATAAAGATATGTTTTCTTATGATGTGAGGCTTATTTTTTAAATATTGGATCTGTGAAATGTATTTATGTGCATCCATTATTTTTTAAGGTGGGATTCAAAGTAAACATGTTTATAGTATAATATGTTTATATTGATGATCTTTTATTTATTGAAAATTGTATTGTTAATGTTTAACAAATTCAAAAAATTCCCGAGGAAGGAATTTGAAATGTCTAGTATCGGTTTGATGTATTATTTTAGTCATAAAATTATTCAATTAGAATATGATAATTTTTTATCTTAAAAGAAATATGTACGTGAAATTTTGAACGAATTTTAATCTTTAATGTACTCCACTTGAATGTGACACAAAAAATCATGGTGAAAAGAAGGTAGATAACAAATGTTTCAAGCAAATTGTTGGTAGCCTAATGTATTTTACTAACTAGATCAAACATAATGTAATTTGTTGTTTTGATTAGTAGACATATATAGGAAATTATACTTAGTTACATTTGTTGATTATTAAGAGAATTATTCGCTATTTACAAACAACATGTAACTTTATGGCATTATAAGAAGGACCAAATTTGTGATTTCATTGAATTTATAAAGAAGGATCATGAAAATGATAAAAATGATAGAAAAAATACGTATGGCTTAATTCTGTCTTATGCTTGCAATAAACACTATTTCATATTATTCTAAAAAGCAATCCTTTATAAATTTATTGAAGCTAAGTTTATTGTAGCTATAACTTATACTTGTTAATTATAATTTAATGTTTGTCAATTGTAATTTAATGTTTCGATCCATTGAGAAAATATTATTTTTGTGAATTTTCATATTTAAGATATTGTCTATTTTGTAACTTGAAATTTTGTTAGAGTATTGTTTCTAAAAGACACTTAAGATAGTTAAAGGAGAAGATATATTTAAATAATCTTTAATTAATTTTTTAACAAAACGTGACTATTAAATGTACATCTATATCAGTTTTCTTTTAATTTTACAATATTAACACAACCTATTTTTTTTCTAGAATGGAATGAATGATGACGATAATACAACCCTTTATTCAAATCAGCTTGTCCAATGATCTTGAATGTAACATTATCTCGAATTTGACAAAACTTGTATGAAAAAATCAGTTCACAATTCAAATCCTCAATTAAATGTCGGATCAAAATCAAATTAAAAAGTAAACTCAGGTACATATACATATAGAACATTAAAAATTGTTAAGTTTTTAATAAATTCAATAGTACCTAGATATTTAGCTACAACATAAGAATCATTTGGTAATTTAACATGAACATGGTTATTCTTATGGAACATAACAAAACGTGTTTTAATGTGAGTGACATGATCAGTTGCTCCAAATTTTTTTACCTATTTGTGATTCTTGTGCAGAAGACTCACCATGATGAATGTTTATCTAGTTAACGCTGTGATTGGATGAGTTTTGCAGAAAATTCATGAGCTTTTGCACTTGTTCAACAGTAAAAGGATTACTTTTCATATTTGTTTTAGATCTTGATACTCCATGACATATGGAGTCCTGGTTGTTTGGTTTGGTTAACTAGGTGCCTCCCATGACTAGTGCGACATTAAGTCGTTTAGGCCAATTTTGGTACCTTGCATAGAGGAATTTCTTGTGTTGAGATTGCACGCAGGGTCACTATGTTCATGAATTCTGATACTGCTGTCGATGAGTTTTAGCTTGTTCAGGAGAGTACGTCTCATGCTTCTATTCCAAGAATGATAGTTGGTTCCATTGAGTAGAGGAGAACCAAGAACCATTCCTGGATCCGCAGGATGCAAATAATAGGGGCTAGAAGGATTTAAAAGATAATCCATGGTTGAGGATTCCATGATGAAGAAAGAAACAAGATAATAAGCAGAAGCATAGCAAGATTTTAACCTGGTGTGATACCATTTTGAATATGGTGTAGTTCATCATATCAATATCGCAGCAATTGAATATAGAACAATTCTATGTATGAGAATTTCATGTATATGAAAGCACGTAAAAGTAAAAACAAGAATAAGGAAGAAGAAAAACTTTCTGAGCATCTATATTCGCTTACACAAAACGTACGAGAGAGATCCTATCTATATATAGGAATCTAAAACAGAAAAGAGAAAACACTGATATAACATCATCAGTAAACAGAAACCGAAAACAACAGAAAATAGAAAAAGATATGTAAAATAGTATCTTAACAATGTGTATACCCTATAAATGTTTATTCAATGGTTTTCTCTTGATCAGGCTTCTTCTCCCTTGCCTTAAGATAACTATATAACTACTATATATGTAATACAAGCTAGGATTGCTCTATGTGCAAGGAAAAAGAAATGTCCTAGCAACTGGTGAATGGTGGCTGAGTCAAGGAATGTGAATCTGTGTACGCCATCAGTGATTGTTCTTCAATAAATCAACGTAAAATTATGGTATCTCTTAGCCAGATTATTTGGCCATCATGATTTTGGGTTTGATTGAACCAGTGATAATTAGGTACATAATTTTAATATCACGTAAATCCTAAGTAATAAACTAGTATAGAATTCTTATAGCTGTCTCACATTTAGCTCATTCACATGTGTTTATAGGACGATTTCTGGGCAAGTTTTGAAGCTGCAAATAAGGACAATTCTGGCTCCTTAAACTGTTGAAGAATTCAAGGATGTGTTAGACGACACTATCTTAACATATCCGCAAGTGGAACTTTATAGGAAGAGCCGACAGCTGTTTGATTTCTCTGCTATGTGGAAAGATTCCGAAGGAAATGATAGCGAAGAAATAGACAGAAGAATTTAACCGTAGGGATTAGTGTGCAGAGCATCTGCAGCCACAAGTTTCGTCCCTTCAGTTAAACCATATTGTGGTTATATAACGAGCCGATAACAGTATGAACCATATGAATGATACAATATTATTCAGAAAATGTAAATCTTAGTGTGTTTTATGGAGACCGCTAAAATTAAGAATGTATTAGATAACAGTTTGATGTCATGACATCCTCATGAAAAATACTTGTCTGTCATGCTGTCTTAAAAGTTTGTCACGCATTAGACCTAGAGCTAAACAAAAGAAAGGGTTTAAGTTGTATGCCTTCTAAACTAATTTTAGACAAAAATTCAATGGATTACCTTGCTACCACATCATATTAATGCATGTACAATGGGGTATAGAAATCTTGTTTGCTATTGTATAAAAATGCTTTACACCATAAAGAATGATAAATATTGGCAATTAAAGGTGTAATGTTTGTTAGTCATGCATTATTGGATATCTTATATGGTCTAGGGATATGATTAAAATAAAATATGTAATTGGTATACATATCTCTTTACAAACTGATTTTTGTGAACTTCACCTTTTACTTTCTATTAAGGTATATAATAACCTACTGTGTGTCTAGAAACTATTGAGTTAATGTATATTTTGTAAAAAAGTATCTAGAAAAAGGTTAGAACATCTCTTCACTACCTGATGCAACACTAAAGTATCAATGTTCATGTACATTACAAATTGTATCATGTTTTAAGAATAGTTTTGGATTTTCTTCTCTAAAACACGGATAAAATAATCAATGAGGGTATCTTGTGGCATTTTCTTGTTTTGTCCCTATCTAATAATGAAGTGTTGGTTGCATAATATCACAATAAGCATAAGCATTTGGGACAACTTGCTACCTTTGGTGGAGAGAAAGCACCATAGAACTTCCTGGAGACTGGATGGATCTCAACTCTCAGGAAATCCAAGAAAACAACTTTTTTTGCAACCAGTGGTAAATAAAATCAAAAGCAGGCTAACAAAATGGAAAGATAGGCACTTATCCTTTGCTGGAAGAGTATGTCTAATTAAATTAGTTTTAACAGTGTTGTCCTTGTACTACATGTCTATGTTTAGGAAAATACAAAGGAAAATATTATGGGGATGGGGAGGGGAAGGCAGAAAAATATATTGGGTTCAATGGGAAAAACTGTGCCAAAATAAGAAAGAGGGTGGATTGGGCATTAAAGAAGATTTTTAATATGGCTCTATTTGGTAAATGGAACTCGAGATTAGGAACAGAAAAGATAGGACTGTGGAAGGATATATTAGAGTCAAAATATGGATCTTTGAAAAGTCTAAATGGTGTACTCAAAGTTCTTGGAGGTGGAAATATCTAAGAAAAAGTTGTGACTCTGCAAAAGAAAACTAGTTTGATAATAATGTGCAATGGAAAATTGGTTCAGGAACTGCGATAAAATTTTGGGAAGACAAATGGTTGCATGATATGCCACTCATGCATCTGTACCCTAGACTATATGCCAACTCAAATAAGAAACATGTCACCTTAGGGGAGGTAAGACAATGGAGTGAAAACAAGTGGGAGTGGCACATGACTTGGAGGCGACAATGGTTTGATTGGGAAAAACCACAAGTATTTACATTCATGTCACAAATCTCTATAATTACTTTAAATTTAGAAAGGGAGGACACTTGAGTATGAGGAGGTGCAGAGGAAGAAGTATACACAGTTAAATATGCCTATAGGAAGTTGACTGATAGTTGTAGTGGGGAAGTTGAATGAGCATGAAGGTCCTACCATTTACACAACACTTTGCTTGGAAAGTAATGCTAAATAAAGTGTTCATTAAAGAAAATCTAACAAAGATGGTTGCAATTTGGTATGTGATCTATGCGTTATGTGTGGGGAAAGTGTTGGAACAACTTGTTCTTTGAGTGTAAGATAGCTAGCATAATGCGGAATATGTGTGATGTTTGAGTAGGAGTCAGTAGTGTATACCATAATCAGGTAATGATACACTGTAATGATACACTTCAAACAATTTTGCCTAATGGAATTAAGTTAGAAAGGAAACATGATTTGGAGGGGCATGTGGATAGTCATTATACAGTGTATATGCAATCAAAGAAATGACATTATATTTAGAAATGGGAGGATTGATGCAAAAGAAATACTATATATGGCCTAAATCGGATTTTGGACATGGATAATGAGTAAAAATAAAAAAAGCTATATTCTCATTCTCTGATTGGTACTTTAACCCTGTACAATGCATCAAAACACTGGTGTGAAGCACAAGTCACAGAGAAAAACATTACACATATACATAAATAGGGACAATTGTATTGGTTTTCGGGACACATACATAAATAGGGACAAATGTATATGATTTTCGGGACACATATACATAAATAGGGATAATTGTATATGGTTTTCGGGTGAGTACTCTGTCTTCATCTTGGCTGCAATAGCATGAACATCAAATGTAAGACAAAGCCACTGAATAAAAGACAAGGTGATAAAAAATAATCCTAGACTCAAACTTTCCAGCCGCACATTCATTTTTTTTTTTAATTTGTAAGAAAATGCAACTATCCAATTGAAACTTGAAAATCTTGCAAGTTCGATATAGATTATATCTTATATATACAACACAAACTTTATAAAATTTAAAACTATTTCTGTTTGGAGTTATATCAAATTTAATAACTAGCTTTATAGACTTTTGTGAATTTGTGATGGCTGGAGGTCAAAAGCTGATCTCTTGAAAAACTAAGAGTGGTCATGTGTTTGCTTGCTGATGACAAGATTCATCCTTGTAACCTTTAAGAACATGTGAAACATGAAAAAAAATTCAAGAATAAAACTTTGAACAAGAGGAAAGTGAAACAAGCAAAACAACACCCAAAGCTAAGAATGTACTAAACATAAAGGATTAGCCGATCGAAACAAGAGCATACAACTCCAAAAAAAAAAAGAGTGGATGGGTCCATCAAATGAGTCTAGGTTGGTTCCAGCAGATGACTTTAGGTGGGTAGCAACACCAGCAGATGACTCTAGGTACCAACACCAACAGATGACTCTAGCAAGAGGATAGACGACTTCACCCAGAACAGTCGATTACTTCATTCAGTAGACGACTATCAGTTTTAGTTTTCGTTTTCTTTAGAATTTTGACATGATCAAGGAGAATTTTTTTTGTTAATGCTTAAATAAAGCAAGCATTAGTTTCATCAAGAAAGTGTTTGATTGAAGCAGGGGGAGTAGGTGAAAAGTTTGAAGGTAGAAAACTTTGAATTAAAACTGCTTACAATTTGCATGAAAAAAGAAAATGACTTGGTCACCCAAGACCGAAAACCACTTTCCAAATGTCAGTTACACAACCAATTATACCCGTAGTGTTCAAGTTGGCATCACGGAATGATAACCAAATGAACCTTTATAATAAACAAAGTGAAGTTTTACAAAGTAGCTAGTTTCAGTAATGAATTTTAACATCCTTTGATATGAATCCAGTGAGCCACTTAGGATGAAATTACCAATATATGCATTGTCCCCCACAAGACGCTCATAACGTAAAAAATTACATAATTGAACAGTATCTATTTGATTATAAAATTCAAAAATTGACTCAACAAATTAGTTAATCATTCCTATATAGCCAGGAATAAGTAATGAACAAATTGAACTAATCAATATTATATTCTTCCCTTGCATGTCTCTAACATTAACAAGTCATACACACGTGAAGATCGGCACCACGTTTCAACCTAAGACATTGCACAGAATGACATTACCGAACTTGCATACCTCAGACGAGTGAAACTAGAAAACTTAAAATTTTAAAGTGTTTCTTTGTCTAGTTTTCCGCTTGAAATCTTCGGGACCAGCTAGACGAGTTGACGATGAATTCAACTCCTCTAAAAGTTCTTTTGCCAACTCAACCTTCCCTGTTTTATTTAAATTCTGGATTAGTGATCTATAGATAAATACCGAAGGAAGAATCCCCTTCTTTTTCATCTCCTTGAAGTATTTCAAAGACTCCTCAACACTTCCTGACCGGCCAAAAATCTCAATTAGTACAGTATATGTAAGCAGATCTGGTTCAATCCCGTTATCGGTCATTTCCTTATAATACACAAAGCACATATCAAATCTTCCAACCTTCCGCAAGCCATTCATTAGAGTATTGTAAGAAACTGTATCCGGGATGAGACCAGTATCCTTTATGGATGAAAACACATTAAGCATTTCATCCACACGGCCCATGTGACCCAAGATATCTAGAACAATATTGTATGTGACCAAATCCGGACCATACCTCTGTCTTCTAAGATGATCAAATATCACCAAGGATTTATCTTTCTGCCCACATTTGGCAAAGGCAAAAATGATCTTGTTGATGAAGGATGATGATGTGCTTGAAGACATTATCTCTGATATTTCCTCAAGAAATCTGATTAGCTCCACACAATCATTTTCTTTTGTGAAAGCCTTGGCAAACTTAAGGCACGAGGTTGCACTTGGGGATTTACAGGACAATAATAATTTCTTGAAAACTTGACAAGTAAGGTCAATGTCGTGACTTGCCTCCTCTAATATGAGATTATAGGCATCAAGGGAAACGACAATGTTCTTATCGTTTAAAATATTTAGCACTTTATCGGTATATGAATAGACATTCGCACTGGATGCTGGTGTATTTTTGACTGCGGCAAGAAATTCTTTCAGATCTTCCTTTGTCACTATCTTTATGCCAGGAGATGCCTCTGTTGAATAATCCGGAAAACTGCAAACTGCCAGTGAATTAGCTATTACTGATTTAAAAACATTCAGAAAACTTTGGTTGTGATGGGAATGACGCAGTTAATGAGAATCATCATTAGGTTCATGTGATACAAAACTGCTTATTCATTCAATATTCACTTTTATTTTGCTGCCAAATGCTCAACAAACGAAAAATGCAGTAGGATCATAAAAATGTAAGTTGAATATGGATAACTATTTGGGTGCTAAAGCTAAACTAAAATAAGTTGCTTTGGAGTAGAACTAGGCATGAACATGAAATATGCTACATATCAAAATTCATTCATATCTGGCAGGCGTGTACATATCTATCATCTAAAAGAACAGGTATCTAAGAATAAGCCAAGCACACTAGCACTTCATAGGTCTGGCTCAATAAAAAATATGCAAATCTATACAAAACTATTAAAAAAACTCAAGTCATGGGAACCTTGATGATGGACTAATCTTAGTGGGTCACGTAATTCCCGCTAGGAATAAGTTATAGCTTATTGACAATAATGTCACACGACTAGTTCAACTAAAGTTCATCTGTTCAAGGTTGACAGTTTGATCTAACTCCAAACCTTCTTCCACCATGAAAGGGCAAGATGTTGCCCCGAGCAAATACGAGTGAACACATCTCATCCTTTCATAAACTTCATGAGGAATAAACTGCTCTGAAATGGTTCATCTCTAAAAGTGCACAAGTAAAGGGCATTAACCCTAGATTTTATTTAAAGCAAAATGTGCATATGGCCCGCTAAAATTCGAAGTGACACACCATTACTTGTGCATTTCAGTGACAATCTCACCTTTAGTGGAGACAATCTTGCACTCTTAACACATGATACAACATTTTCAATGCTTTTCAGCTCTCACCACTCCATGATAAAAAGTTTGAACTTAAACAGCAACAACAATAATAACCAATCAACTTACAGTAAAACCCAAAATTATTATGATATAACAAATTACAAAGGCAGTAGTATATTGATAATCATGACTTATAAGTGGAGGTTCTGAGAGCCACCCACCACAGGAACTTTACTTTCCACAATGAAGAGAACTACACTTTCATTCAAAACAGTAAGAATTTACAAAAAGTTTAAAAATTTGAATGAAAAAAATTGGGTTTGGAAGAGTACCGAATGATTGTTGAAAGAGGAAGGGAGAGATTGAAGCGAAAGCGGAACAGAGGAAGTTTAATCAATGAAAAGCCTCCTGTTGTTGCTCCTCCTAACATCCTTCGCAGCTGAAATGAGATTACCACGTTTGTGTTCATGTTCTTTTCTTTTCTTCATAGGGTGCATAAACATGCTACAATTATAAATACTGCTGTTTAGTCCTTCTGATCGGTTTCACAATTAAGACCTCAAAAGTTATTTTTGCAAAGAGGCCCCTGCATAAAAGCTGGATAGGTCCTATAAGTTTGCAAGTTTTAGTTACCTTGCACCCACGTAATTATTGATGAGAAATATATTAGTTAAGGAAAAAAACCATATTAAATTTATAGAGAAAGATTTTTTTTTTTATAAATCATAGATAAAACTTTATATATAGTATTTTAAGTTTTATTTCAATAAATATATGATCCAATCATGTAAACTTTTGTTATTTACTGAAATAAAATTTCAAATCTAATTAAAAGTAATAAAACCAGCACTTACAATACACAAACTAATTTTTGTCATACAATTATTATAACAATAAATTGAAAACACTCAAATTGAGACAAAATAAGAGTGCTGTTAGTCTCCATTCGTTATATTTTGAAAATACATTTAAATAAATTAAGTCGTAAAGATTAAACTTGAAAATATATTTGTACTCAAAATATTACAACATTTAGTTAAAAAAGATAATTTGATCTTAATAATGTAATGTTAATTTTATTTTTGATAAATTATAAATCTTAAAAGTTAAATAAATTAAATCTGTTTTGATTTAAACGTAAAATTAAAATTCATGTATTTCAAATTTTTAAAAAATTAACATAATTGAATTAAAATATTATACTTATTTAATTTTAAAAAAAATGATTAAACTTTTAAAAATGAAAAAAATTTAATTTTATATTTAAATTTAGAAATTAAAAATATATTTAACCCAAATTAAATTTATATTATATTACTTTCATTGAAAAAAAAATCCTTCAGAATATGTGATGGGGTTCACAATAGAGACCTCGAAAATTATGTTTTTGCAAAAAGGTCCATGTATAAAAGCTTGAAAGGTGCCATTTCTTCGTGATTTGGGTGTGGAGAAGAAGAGCACGTTCAGTGCCAACGGGAATTCATCATCGTTTGTTCGGCGGCAAAGCCCGACGTTTTGGTTTGTTCAACGGTAAACCTTTTTCTTTTGGTTTCTGATTTGCATTCACAATTGATGTATTAAGAATGGAGATTTTGTTTGTCCAACGGTAACCCTATGATGTCTCACTCATAGATTCCACAAATCTATCTGACAATTCAGTGTGCCCTTCAAAACAAATTTATGTTCTATTTTTAGTATCAGCAGATTCAAACAAGAGTGCTGAAATATCACTCTCACTTTTCCACAGCTTTACCGTAGATAACAATACTCTTTGCGAACTGAAGTGATGGAATATCACCTTCCAAACCGTTAAAGTCAATCAATTTCGCATTTTCTTCTTGGCTTCTTTTGAAAAGGGATACAAATTATGACTTTAGTTTTTTGATAGATACATTTCAATAGCAGGCCAACCTAATATCTTATTTGAATAATGAAACTTGAGTAAACCTGAATCTGACCTTGTGTCAGGTTCGTTTACAGATTTCAGTTCTAGTGCACTAATGGAAGTTAATTCGGATGGTTGGAATTCCAAAACTTTGGTTTTTGACTGATCCAGATGGTGTCAAGTGATCCGTGTAGTTGATCTCACCTTGTGGGATAGGACTTTGGGTGATTTTCTTTGATCTAGTGCCGTAGGTTATCCATTCCCAATTTGCCAAGTTTTTTATGTTAATTTTTGTCCTTGCTTTTTTAAATGAGTTACCTGCAAGATGTCATAATTTCTTTAGCTTGTGTTATAATTTTTTGACTGACCAGTGAGCCATTATCCCGACTTAGTCGATCACCAGACCAAGTTTAATAACAAAGCATGTTGCGACAAATACATTTTCTGTGTAAAAACTTTTTCTTCATTCTCACTTTTATAAAATTAAAAGTTTACGTGAAATTTTGGTAATTTTGTTTAAAACAGAATCAGATCAGAAAAATCAGTAGACCATTAATCATTAATGTAGAAACATGGAAACAACAACGATTTTTTTTCTTTTGATTGTAAAAACAATGGTTGCTTGGGCAACTCATCTGTTAGTATGCTCCCCTTATTCAATCCTGTTTAGTGTACGGGGCTGATGGAAGGAACCTCTGTGAACACTGTCTTAAACCACTGAGCCCTCGTGAAGAAAGCTTTCAACTTTCAATAATCAAGTGTGCTCCTTTTTTAAGAACTGTTTTATTTATCTTAATTTATGTATAGTGATATTATTTTCTTCACATAAAAAATGATAGATGGATCAAGGGAGGCAGGTATTCACAGTGGACCTTCTTGAGCGATATGCTGCAAAAGGTCGTGGAGTTATCACTTGCATGGCTGCCGGAAATGATGTCATTGTGATTGGAACCAGCAAAGGATGGGTCATCAGGCATGATTTTGGGCTTGGCAATTCATCTGGTGAAGTTTCAATTTTGAGCTTTCTGTTCCTTTGATACCCATTTTTATTAATTTTTAGATAGTGGAAACAAATTGGTATTTGATATCCCATTGAAATGTGTATTTTGAATTCAGTAACCTTCACATTTTGACTGTCAAATTTGAGGGTCTAATTTTAATTTTTGAATCAGCATAGATATAAAATAGGGACCACTCTTTGAATGATTTTTTTTAGGGTTCTTGATAGTAGCGTGTACTTGAGTCTGGAATTTTGAGTTGTTTTCTTTAATATCCTGCTTCTTTAGTAGGATTGATGAGTGTCTTATATCTTGCTGTCTGTTTGGAGTGTAGAGATTGATCTCACTGTGGGTCGTCCTGGGGACCAATCAATCCACAGGGTTTTTGTTGATCCTGGAGGGAGTCACAGTATTGCCACTGTTGTTGGTCCTGGAGGAGCTGAAACTTTCTATACTCATGCCAAATGGAACAAGCCACGAATTTTGAGCAAGCTGAAAGGACTTGTTGTGAATGCTGTTGCATGGAACAAACAACAGATAACTGAAGGTAGTTAGTTTATCACTTATTTGACTTATGCCCATTGCTTGTAGATTTATTTACCAAAAAAAGTTTCGGATATTCATTTGTGCTGGAGGTTTTGATTAAACTTTTTAAACGCAGTTTCCACAAAGGAAGTTATTCTTGGTACTGAAAATGGTCAACTTCACGAGCTGTATGTGGATGAGAAGGATAAGAAAGAGAAGTACATCAAGTTTCTCTATGAATTAAGAGAACTTTCTGAAGCTTTTATGGGCTTGCAGGTATGTCTTTTTCATGTTTACTGTTATAGCTTCTTTTTCCAAGATAAATGTATGGTTTTATCTCTTTTTAATGAATTTTAGAGTATTTTTTTTTTCAAATGTGGTTAAGGCATTCAATTTATGTTCTGGTTCTTGTCCTTTTTTATCAGATGGAAACAGCTACCATAATTAATGGGACTAGGTATTATGTGATGGCAGTTACTCCTACTCGTCTTTACTCTTTCACTGGCTTTGGGTCACTAGAAGTAAGTCAAATACTATAAATTTCCCCTTTTTTTGTTTATTTCCCGTGAGTAATCTATTCTATAAAGCATTTATACTTCAATGTGCTTCATGTATCCATGTTTGACACGTATCCGATATTGACATTTTTTTATACTTTACCAATATATTAAGTGTCCCAGCTTTTAAGCATTTATACTCAATCCACAACAAACATTAAGAAGCATGTGTAATGGTCTCTTCATAAACCAAAGAGGGAGATTGTTTTCTTTATGAATTGTTTTAGAAAGTAGTAAGATTGTGATAGGTTCTTGAATCAAGAAACTATAGATAAACGCTAACCCAACACACTCAACACAGAAGAAAGAAAGAATCTGTATATTTCTTCTATATGAATCACAATTTACACTCGTACAAAACCTCCCAAGGGATTTCTCCCTCCTCCATAGGATAGAAATGTCCTGCCTATTCAAAGAATTTCCAAAACTGAAAAACTGTACAATATTTCCTAAGCCTCTTATATAGGCTCCCCCTTTCCCTCCAACTAATAAAACTAACTGACTCCCCCTGTACAAAAATACCCTTCTCCCCTTATTCTCCTAACTAATGTTTTAATTCTTCTTTAACCTTTCATAAACTGTCAGTCTTCTACCAGATTGATTGTGTTATTTCTATATGTATATAATAGAAAGTAATTTATGATGACAATGATTTTTAATATTGGGCTATCCTTTTTCATTATACCCTCCATGATCTTTCAAATTTCAATTTTACTGATTGTTATACAAATGTAGACTGTTTTTTCAGGTTATTTAGATCGTACTGTGCATTTTATGGAACTTCCTGGTGACATACCAAACAGGCAAGTGGTTTCTCTCTCCCTCTTTCTCTAAAAGCATAATACTATTGTTATATCATGGGAGCATTCAACATAAGTGGTCTAAATGCAGAAAATGACTTTATTTTTACAGTCCTTCATATGTGTTGTTTGTATATGATCTATATTTTCTAAGACTTCACTCTATTGATTATCTTTCAGTGAGTTGCATTTTTTCATTAAGCAACGGAGAGCTGTACATTTTGCATGGCTTTCTGGAGCTGGTATTTACCATGGTGGCTTAAATTTTGGAGGACAACAGAGGTAGTATAGAATGACTTGACTTTGTTGTCTGTTTCATCTTTAATAAATATTGATTTGGAACATGTTCACTATGTTGGTCATCTGCAAACCTCATTTCTGAACATGAATGTTTGCTACTGCAAATTCTTACATCTTGTTTTTTAGGAACTTATTCACCTTTCTCTCAATTTTCGACAGTTCTTCAGGTGGAAATGAAAATTTTATTGAGAACAAAGCTCTTTTGGACTACTCCAAATTGTCTGAAGGAGCTGAAGTAGTTAAACCAAGTTCAATGGCATTGTCTGAATTCCATTTCTTGTTGCTTCTGGGGAATAAGGTTAAGGTGTGTATGCACTTTTGTATCATAGTTTTGTTTTCACCCATACGTCACAATCCCAATTTAAAGAGTTTTATACATGTTTGCTAAATTATTTGAACATTTGTAGGTTGTAAACAGAATTAGTGAGAACATTATTGAGGAACTTCAGTTTGATCAAACTTCTGATTCAGCATCAAAGGGTATTATAGGGTTGTGTAGTGATGCCACAGCTGGTTTGTTTTATGCATATGATCAAAACTCCATCTTTCAGGTTTGTGTTTTCTGAATTCTGTAACCTTCTGAATTTTGGATCTAACTGGCTTGGTTATAATTGCTGCTGTATTTGATAATTTAGTAGGTGTCTATCAATGATGAGGGCCGAGATATGTGGAAGGTATATCTTGACATGAATGAATATGCTGCTGCTTTAGCAAATTGCCGTGACCCTTTTCAAAGAGACCAAGTATATTTAGTGCAGGTCCTGTTCACTGTGCTGCCCAATAAATAGTTTGTCTAAATTCATGATAAATTTTTTTCCACAAGATAGTTTGGAGTTTGATTGTAATAATTTATGGTGCAGGCTGAAGCTGCATTTTCTTCTAGAGATTATTTTAGAGCTGCATCTTTCTATGCCAAAGTAAATCCCCTCTGAGTTCATTATTTTGTTATATATAGTTTGTTATATTACTGCAAGAGCTTCCTTTTCTTTCATGACACTTGATTACTTAAAAATATATGTGCTGCCCTTTGCTATATATCCTGGTCGACTGGACTTTCATAGCTATATACTTTCAAGGTTTCCAAATCGGGACCAAAAAGTTTCCAAATCATTGCATATAGATATCGTTTTACATCTTTTCCCAATGATTTGTATTCGTTTAAGAGGGAGATCCACATGTAATAGTTTAAAACTGTCTACCATTTTTTTTTCTCATTTAAAAACATCATTCCCTAAAGATAGGTCTCTGAATGTTTTATGAGCTCTGATCATAAATTTAAAGTTTGACAGTGTAGAATATTTTGGCAGCATCATCTTTACATAAAGTGCTCCATTATGATAATTTGGTTATAATTGTGATTCCTTTGTACTTAAGTAATGCTTGTATTAACACTGCGGACTTTGTTTTGATAATCCGAAAGAAAAAATAAATTTGACAGGAATATTATTTGCAGATCAATTATATTTTATCATTTGAAGAGGTCACTTTGAAGTTCATTACTGCTGGTGAACAGGTACTTTTCATGCTGCTAGCCCTTAAATATGAATTATACTGTGGTTGCATTCTTTGTCAATGTGTGTATTTTTAGAAAAATTTACATTGTAATTTTTTCTTTCTATAAGAAAATCATTTTTGATCATACTATTATAATATTATTTCATTCAGCCTGCTTCTAATACATCAGTGTATTAAGTTTAATAAATGATAAATAAATGTTGCATCATTGCATTTTCTTATGTGCATTTAATCTCTACAGTGATTGCTTTCTATGTTGGCATATGCAAACTGGTTTGATTTGGTTTATCCTGAATTTAAATTTTTAAATTTTTGGATTTGAAATTTGACTCATTCTTATACAAATTCACTGGTTTCTTTCTTTGTGTAGGATGCTTTGAGAACTTTCTTATTGCGGAAGCTTGATAATTTAGAAAAGAGCGACAAATGCCAAATAACAATGATATCCACTTGGGCAACTGAATTGTATTTGGACAAGGTTCTACATTCTTGACATTTCGAATAATAATTCCTTTATCTAATTTTCTGTGAACAATGGCATAACAAAACCTTATATGATATCCAAATTTAAACTAGAGTGGTGCTTAATTCTGTATAATATGTCCTGAAATTCCATCTGTTTTCCACAAACTCCTTATTGTTTTACTTATTTGTACATGGGACATGAAAAATGAGTGATAGGAAAAAGAAACAATTCTTATTGTTATGAATGCAAATTTAATATCAGAACTGAATTACGACAATGAAGAGCTTAAACTACTCCTAGCCAGGGATAGTTCGCTTAGAGCTTAAGCTAAATGCTGAAACAAACACAAAAACCATGGCCCATCAGTAAGTGTGATAAGAAAACCATTCTTTACTGCTTTAATAAATTTAAGTTATATAAACTTGTGTGTAATGAAAGCCACAGTCCCCAACCTTTGTGAAATAATCGGCTTGACATGAAAATGAAAATATACTGTGTTCACAATGTTAATGCGAACACATTGTAGTTGTTAGGAAGTTAAAAATGTATGAGCGGAGGAATAAAGGAGGAATACCGAACGGTAGTCGGAAGGAAGGAGGGAATGACCGAACGGTAGCTGGAAGGAAGGTTGGAAGCAGAGGCCGAGCGGTAGCCAAAGGAAAGGGGGAAGTACCGAACGGTAGCTGGAAGGAGGAGGGAAGTAAATGCCGAGCGGTAACCAGAAGGGAGTAGGGAAGTATAGCCCGAACGGTATCTACACTAATACCGAATGGTGGGAGGAAGGAGTGAACGGTGGGAGGAAGGAGTGAAGGAACCGAACGGTATATACACTAATACCGAACGGTAGAGGATGAATAAAAAGGGCGGGAAAGTTTGTTAGGTTGCTAGGGGGAGCGAGAGAGTATAAATAAACCTTCTGTGATTCTGTTGAGTAGCTAGTCATTTCTTATGTTCTATAAACAGGTCTTGGACCTTGTTGAGGGGGATTAGGCTCCCAAGTTGTTATTGTTTTCGTTTTACAGATACAGTGAATACATACATACAATTACAGAGATCATACACATTTCCTTTGTTTTCTCTTGTTTATTTGCTCTGGTGTGAGTGGGTGTTGCGAGAAAAGTTAGGTCTCTTACTAAGATACCTAACAAATTGGTCCGACCTGTCGGATCGGAGTGGGGGTGAAGGATCAAGAAGTAATTAAGAGGCCGCCGGATCCAATTAAAGGGAGAAAAGAGCAATGGAGAACCAACTGGATGCCATGTAGATAGCGGTCAAAGGATTGTGCCAAGATATGACAGCGATACGGCAAGATTTGCAAGAAGTCATGCGGATTTTGGGAGGAGGGGCGCGTGACCAGGAGGGGATGTCTGACGGTAGTCAAACGTCTGTAAACGCCAATCGGAGGACGAGGCGGGAAGATGTGATCGGAGGAAAAGTTGGAGAGCGCAGCGAAAGTCACGGTGGGTGGCAAAAACAGGTAGAATTGCCCCTTTTTCGAGGGTTTTGATCCGCTAAATTGGATCAATCGCGCAGAAAAAATTTCGAAGGGCAAGGCATCTCGGAGGAGGAGAGAGTGCGATTAGCATACATTAGTATGGAAGGGAGTGTAGGATACTGGATACGGGCGTGGAGAATGAAGGCCAAGAACCAATCCTGGGAAGGGCTGAAGGATGCGCTGGTAATGAGGTTTGGGGATCGAAACAGAGGGTCGGCCTTTGAGCGATTAGGAGCGACTAAACAAATAGAGACAATGGATGAGTTCGTCCAAGAATTCGAGGGTCTGGCGGGGCAAACGAATGGGTTGCCGGAGGAACAACTACTGGGGTATTTCCTCGCAGGCTTGCAGGAGAATATACGAAATCAAGTTCGAATACAAGATCCCCAAGCATTGATGGCCGCCATGCGAATCGCCAGGGACGTGGAGGAAGCTCGCAAGGGAAATAAGGATGGGGGCTGGAGCGAAAATATAAACCCATCAGTGTGGGGGCGGAGTGTAGGCGGAGGAGGTGCAGTGGTGAGGGTCGAACCAAATTGAAGCAATGAAGAAACAAAACAAAATAGGTGTGCAGAAAAGGTGGATGCCATGAAGAAGGTGGCGAAGCTGGACGTTGAGCGGAGTGCGGAAGAGAGGAACTTGTTCTCTGTTGGATACAAAAATGTGGTGGGGTCCCAGAGAGTTTCATGGAGGATCTTGTCATCGATAGAGCAGAAAGAGGAGTCAAAAGGGAATGAGTTGAATGTTAAGCGCATAAGGGATTATAGGCACAAGGTCGAGTTGGAGCTGTCTAATACTTGCAGTGCTATTAGGATAATTTTAGATGAGCATCTTATCCCATCCACTAATATTGCGGAGTCCACGATGTTTTATTATAAGATGAAAGGAAACTATTACAGGTACTTGGCATAATTCCAAGCTGGTAATAAAAAAATAGAGGTAGCAGATCAGTCATTTAAAGCATATCAGACCGTTGTTACCACTGTTGAGAGTGAATTTCAACCTACACATTCTATTCGTTTGGGTCTGGCTCTAAATTTCTCTGTGTTTTATTATGAGATAATGAATTCACCTAAAAGGGTCTGTCATCTTGCTAGGCAAGCGTTTGGTGTTGGCTATGTTGTGATTGATTGGAGTAGGAATCCTTTTAGTTATGGTGATTATTCTTATGTTGCGTTGGAAACTCAGGAGATGACTATGATATACTAGGGAGATCAATTGATAACTGTTTGTTTTTTGCTGATGAAGTAACCTGCCAAGAGCACCCAAATATGGTTGGGGGTGCGATGATGAATGGACTACGAGAGTCTGTTCGCATAATTGACACATTGAGCACTGGAAATGATTATATTCTTGAGGTGGAGGGATTAGGAATCAGAGATAAACTTTATCTCTTGGAGTTGGGAGGGGTGGATGTGATATTAGGAGTTACCTGTTTGGCATCCCTGGGAAAAATGAAAGTAGATTGGTGGCAGCTGAGCATGAAGATTGAGTAGGAGGAATGGAAGACATCGGTGGAGGGTTTGAGGTGCATAATGTTGGAAGTTAATAGAATCCAAGAAGAGTGGAAGACATCAGAGGAGGATTTGCCACCACCCAAGCCTCCAGACCTGAATTGGAGGGCGCCACCTGGGAAAAGGAGCATTACATCAAATAACAGTACCATGACTTCAACCTTGAGGACAAAGTTGATTTTGAGGGGTGGAGTAATGTTAGGAAGTTAAAAATATATGAGCGGAGGAATAAAGGAGGAATATTGAACGGTAGGCGGAAGGAAGGAGGGAATGACCGAACGGTAGCTGGAAGGAAGGTTGGAAGCAGAGGCCGAGCGGTAGCCAAAGGAAAGGGGGAAGTATCGAACGGTAGCTGGAAGGAGGAGGGAAGTAAATGTCGAGCGGTAACCAGAAGGGAGTAGGGAAGTACAGCCCGAACGGTATCTACACTAATACCGAATGGTGGGAGGAAGGAGTGAAGGAACTGAACTGTATATACACTAATACCGAACGGTAGATGATGAATAAAAAGGATGGGAAAGTTTGTTAGGTTGCTAGGGGGAGCGAGAGAGTATAAATAAACCTTCTGTGATTCTGTTGAGTAGCTAGTCATTTCTTATGTTCTGTAAACAGGTCTTGGACCTTGTTGAGGGGGATTAGGCTCCTAAGTTGTTATTGTTTTCGTTTTACAGATACAGTGAATACATAAATACAATTACAGAGATTATATACATTTCCTTTGTTTTCTCTTGTTTATTTGCTCTGGCGTGAGTGGATGTTGCGAGAAAAGTTAGGTCTCTTACTAAGATACCTAACAGTAGTAAAACATTAACGCTTAGAGATTCATGATATAGTTTTTTTTTTGTTGAAAAAATGGCTAGAGCTGTGAAGAAATTTTTGATACTCTAGAATGGCCTTAGGCAATTAAGTTACTCCTTCAGTTGTATTCTTTAATATTTATCTTGTGAGTTAATAGGTATTTTTTGCTTGCAAATTAATTTGGTTTTCATCTCTTTTGATATTTTAGATAAACCGACTGCTCTTGGAAGATGACTCTGCATCAGAGAATAGCAATTTAGAGTACCAATCAATCATTAAAGAGTTTCGTGCTTTTCTCAGTGACAGCAAGGATGTATTGGATGAAACAACTACAATGAAACTTTTAGAAAGGTATTATTTGATACTTGATATGCCTGCCACATGTTTTTGGCTGGACATTAATTCTTGCTACTTACCTGTTTTCTTCAATTTTATTTATAAAGTTATGTGAGTTTATATTTTTAAAATTCTCTCAACCACAGGTTATTTTATTTAGGGTTTAATTCAATAAAAAGATGCAGGAAAGAAAAAGTATGTTCTTTAAGGGCAGAGTGGGAGCATCCAGTTCCATGTTTGTTTGGATTTAATTAATTTTATAGTTTTTAGAGTTTTTTAAAATTTAGTTATCATAATAAATTATTCAAGAGAAACTATTAAATTTGTAAAATGTGGACACCCTTTGTCTCAACGAGAGATTGAAGATAACAAGGTGTTTTTTTAATGTATAACTAGATTGAGTAGTAATATATGCAAACCTTTTGGGATTAGAACACAGTGTAGTATATGGTGGGATACTATTTCGGATTTTATTAGATATGAATTCTGTACTCTTTAATCTACCTCTTTATAGGGTCGTTCCTTGAGTGAGTTCTGGTAGAGTCCCCCCACTATTTTGTATCTTTTATTTTACTTTTAATGCTATTTTGGTATGTTGTAGATGATTGATATAACTTGGGTTACCAGCTTAATTCAGATTGCTAGTTACATATGATGCCTTTGCATACCTTAGTTTGAAAATAAAGGGTATTAATAATGCATCATTAGCTATTTTGATTCATTGATGATGATGGATGACTCCATCCTTCTGCGTTCTGCCTTGGATCTGGTATTGCAACTTTCACAATTGTAAATTCATCACATAATACCCCCATACTACTCAATATGAGACTTAGGTACCCCATAATGTCCAAGTCCCCACTGTAGCTGCGCTCCTAAGAGTTGATGTCCTAGCGGGACTGCACATGAAAACTTTGTAACCAATTAATCTAAACACTTGAGGAACTCTCCCTTAAATTTTAGCTTTTCAGGGGGAATAGCAAATCACTTAGGTACTCCGCTGAGCATCCTATTACTAGTTGATGTGGAGCTTAAACACCTCATGATACCCAACTCCCTGTCACAATAACATAATCTTTTATTGTTTATGTTAGGATATAGAGTAAGGGGAAAGGGGATTAGGGTAGAGCAGAGGACTGTATAAATAGATTGACTGTATAGTTAGAAGGGACTTTTTGATGAATTGATTTGTTGACAGGTATTGACCTATGAAGAGGGTTAAGCCTCGGTTTCCATTTTGTACAGTGATTCTTACTATGAATAGAATTCAGTTTCCTTCTTTCTGTGTCTTTTTCTGCGAGGAAGAGAGTTCTTGATTAGGTTCCCCATTTAGGAACCTATCAATTGGTCCGACCTGCCGGATTCGCTTGGGAGGGGACTGATAGATCAAAAAGGGATCAAGAAGTAATCAAGAAAGGGTGGAGGCATGGAAGGAAGAAACGATACCGTGGAGAGGAGGACCAGCGAACTGAGAATGAACATGGCAGCAATACGCCAAGATTACACAACAATACGCCAAGATTTGCATGAAATTATGAAAAGATTGAGGGCGAACCAGCAACCAGGAGGGCCAACAGTCGGACGACAGCCAAGCCTCCGTCAACGAGAACAAAAGGAGGCAAGAGGAGGAAGTGGGAGAGGCAAGGGGTGAACGCCATGAAGGACAACCCAGTTGGAGGACAAGGGTAGAATTACCCACTTTCGAAGGGTTTGATCCTATGGGATGGATTGCTAGGGCGGAGACAGTTTTTGAGACCTAGGGGGTGATAGAGGAAGAAAAAGTGCGCCGGACATACAATAGCATGGAGGGAAGTGCTGGCTATTGGATCCAAGCCTGGAAGGCTAAAGCCAAGAATCCTTCTTGGGAAGGACTGAAGAAAGCTATGGTGATAAGGTTTGGAACAATTGTTGATCGTTTGTTGAAACAGACGGGGACGGTAGACGAGTATGTACGAGACTTCAAGAAATTGGCAGGACAAATGAAGAGGGTACTGGACGAGCAGCTGTCAGGATATTTTCTGGCGGGATTGCAAGAGGACATTCGGAACCAAGTCCAACCGTATGACTCGCAGGAAGTGATGGTAGCGAAGCGGATCTCAAGGGATGTGGAGGTTGGGTTGCAAGAACCGATACGCAACAAGGTGCGTCTTCTCGATCCTCAGGAATTGATGGCCGCGATGCCAATCGCACGGGATGGGGAGGAACTTAATGGAGGAGCGAAGACCGAAGGAGGAGGAATGGGAAGAAACCTGACGAATTGGAGTAGACCGAGCGGGGTGGCGTCGCGGGTTGAACCCAGTCGACAAACCCAGAATCGAACGAGGCCAGCGGAGAATAGTGGGTCGGTGCGCAAGGAGGTGACACAGGCGAGCGGGCTTGCGAAGTCAAACTTCGATAACAGAGGGAGAAATTCTGGAAATTTACCCTACTCACCGTTTGCGAAACGTAGGAAGGATGAAAGTTGTTTCAGGTGTGGAGGGGCTTTCGGCCCAGGTCATCAATGCCCAAAAAGAAGTTTGAGGATGTTGATGATGGTTGAGGACGAGGAGGAAGATGGAACAGAGGCAGAGATAGAGTTGGCTCAGATGCAGATGAAGCTTTATGCGTTTTCTGCTGGGGGCCTGACACAACCCAAAAAGATGAAATTGCAAGGAGAAATTGAGGGAAAACGAGTTTTAATTTTGATGGACAGTGGCGCGTCCCATAAATTCGGTCTCTTATTTTGACCACCACCCAAACCCCCAGACTTGAAGTTGCAAGTATCGATAGAAGCAATTGAAAATCACATGCCACAAGTTATGGTAATTGATGAGATTGGTACAAAACATGAAGCAATGGCTGCAAGCACAATTGCACAACGTGGGATTCAATTTATTGCCACTGCTCATGGAATCCCAATTCAAAATGATGATGTAAAAAGTAGTGAAACTTTTGAGTGCAGGTAGTAGCAGCGGGTTCCTTCCTATGATCAGACCATATCACAATGCCATCGGCTCAAGCTTCCCGATTCCAACCTTGAGGACAAGGTTGTTCTGCAGGGGGTGTATTGTTAGGATATAGAGTAAGGGGAAAGGGGATTAGGGTAGAGCAGAGGACTGTATAAATAGATTGACTGTATAGTTAGAAGGGACTTTTTGATGAACTGATTTGTTGACAGGTATTGACCTGTAATGAGGGTTAAGCCTTGGTTTCCATTCTGTACAGTGATTCTTACTATGAATAGAATTCAGTTTCCTTCTTTCTGTGTCTTTTTCTGCGAGGAAGAGAGTTCTTGATTAGGTTCCCCATTTAGGAACCTATCAGTTTATCATATCAATCTGAATAAGTTTTCAATTTATTTAGTGGCTTAGTTCCTTGTCATTTACAACTTTGACCAAAGTTAGTTATATATTATATGACCATTAATCTTATATAATTTTGGTTTTGCAATTTTCTACAGTTATGGAAGAGTTGAAGAATTGGTATATTTTGCGAGCTTAGAAGGGCACTATGAGATTGTAGTTCACCATTACATTCAGGTGCACTGTTTGCAATTTGTCTCATGTCATTACTAACGATCTCCATTTCCATAATCCAGATCTCTATTGCTTTATAGAAGTATACAATCTCACATTGATTATATTTCCTTTTCTCTGGTTCTTACTTTCTGTTTTTGTTTCTTTTTCCAGCAAGGTGAATCAAAGAAAGCATTGGAATTGCTTCAGAAACCTGATGTGCCTATAGATCTGCAGGTATGATTCACCTTTTAGGATTTGGGGTGTGAAAATCTATTTGTCTGTATTTTGTCCCATTCGTCTCGAGCTATTTCAGCCATTATATTAAATTGGAACTGTAGCCTCTCAATTTCTTTTGAGAAATGTAACAAATTATGGACAATACTGGCTGTCCTATGCAGTATAAGTTTGCCCCGGACCTTATTGCCCTTGATGCATATGAAACTGTGGAGTCATGGATGGCTACAAAGAATCTGAACCCAAGGAAACTGATTCCTGCAATGATGCGCTATTCAAGCGAACCACATGCAAAGTACTGCATATTTGTGTTTGCATTTTTATTCAGTTAAATGTTTCAGTCACAATTGTGTTCATCAATTTATTTATTCTGTGTTCTCTCTGTTTTTTTTTTCTGACAGTTTTCTTAAATTTATTGATACTGTTTTGGAATTTTAAGTTCATTTATGTAAACTATTTTTGCATGAAGGAATGAGACACATGAAGTCATTAAATATCTTGAATATTGCGTTCATCGATTACATAATGAAGACCCTGGAGTTCATAACCTGCTACTTTCTTTGTATGCAAAACAGGTTGGTGTCTTGCTTCTACACGCATGATCCGTGTACTTCTGATGTTGTGATTATGAAGGGTGTTTCATGTTCCTATTGTATTTTGATATCATCTATATCTATATATAAATAAATGAATATATGTATTCCTGCAAATGAACAAATGGATGCTACAGTTATCCATGCCTGTGCAATTTTCATAAGGAGTTGGTAATCTCTGCATAGTTTATGCTGTGCACCTTACACCTCTAAACTATATGACGTTAATCTACCTGTCTTTTCACTTCTCATGTACGCAAACAAAAACTACTCTTTACTGTATGGCCGTGCCAATGCCATTCATTAAAACTGAAATGAAAGTTCATAGTGCTATTTAAACTTACTTTATTCGTACTGCAATTTAAACCTATTAAAATCTCCTAAGATCGAATCAAATTTCCTGTTTTTTCCATTAAGATAAGATGATAATCATATTCTTTATTGTATGTTCATTAACACTCACAGGACATGATTGGGATTGCAATTGTAAATATAAGTTGAACAAGATCCTTCATGGAAATATTAATGGAAATTCTAATATGTGCATTTTTCTTTGTAAAACATAACTTTAATTAATCAACTGAGGTTTGACCGAGTCTTAAACTAGTCTCATTTCTTGCAGCTGATACATGGAAATAGTTGTTTATCTTGATAAGATTTTACGTCTTCTCGGTCTGTCTAGCATTGACAAGTGTGCCTATTTATGTATTTGTTTCTTTTTCTTTTTGTCTACTCAGGAAGATGATAGTTCACTTCTACGTTTCCTACAATGCAAATTTGGTAAAGGACCGGAAAATGGTCCTGAGTTCTTCTATGATCCTAAGTATGCCTTGCGTCTTTGCCTAAAGGAAAAACGAATGCGAGCATGTGTTCATATATACAGCATGATGTCTATGCACGAAGAAGCGGTTGCCCTTGCCCTACAGGTGAGATTAATATGATGACAATGAGTTTTAGCGCACTCCTTCTAATATACTCTCTACTATTGGTTATAATTTATTAAAAATTATAAAATCATGACAATAAGCGGTAAATGGGAAGTGGAACCCACAAAAAAATGTGTTTTTTGATAAATTTAAGTCAGTAGTAGAGAATGTGTTTAAAAGTTTGTTGTTAGAATTTGTCATTGGTGATATTTTTCACTCGTAGTTATATCTTTTAGGGATTCTGCAAGAGCAACCAATTCTAACAGATGTTTTATTCTTTATGCACTAGAAATCTTGATATAGGGAATATAATTCACTTATGAGGACCAAAAGTGCCTTCTATTGGGGGATTTTTCTGCCTTTATGGCCCTTCTCCATTTGGCTGGGATAAGTTATTGGTCTTGTAGAATATATAGTTCTCTCAGGTTTTGAAAAGTAGTTCAACATATCCAGTTAGATGTTTTTTAAATTTTCAATATTTTTACATCCCAACAAAGAAATAAAAAATAAGCCTTCATATATTTTGAAGATATTTTACTTTTTCATTTTTTAATTGTCATAATTTTGTGCTAACTAACTTTCCTATACCAGGTTGATTCAGAGCTTGCTATGGCTGAAGCTGACAAGGTTGAAGATGATGAAGATTTGAGAAAGAAACTCTGGCTTATGATAGCTAAGCATGTTGTTGAACAAGAAAAGGGAACTAAGAGGGAAAACATTAGGAAGGCAATTGCATTTCTTAAAGAAACTGATGGCCTGCTAAAGATTGAGGACATATTACCATTCTTTCCAGATTTTGCGCTGATTGATGACTTCAAGGTACAGTTATTTTTGTTCTGATTTTGTCATCTTGATTGACAATTTTCAAACCTGATCAATTTATCTAGTGATACTTACTAGCTATGTTTTATTTTATTTTTGTTCTCTGTTGACATTTTCATATAATATGTCAAAATTAACTAAAGAATGTGATATGTGAACTATATGTCTTAGATAATTGCAATTGGTTTTCTTGAACTGCGGTTGGTGAGCTTATCTAAATTTATGCAGGAGGCTATATGCTCCTCATTGGAGGACTACAATAAGCAAATTGAACAGCTTAAAGAAGAGATGAATGATGCAACCCGCGGTGCTGACAACATCAGAAATGATATCAGTGCACTTGCTCAAAGATGCACTGTTATTGATCGAGACGAGGAATGCGGGGTATTGCTCTTCCTGATACATTAAGATCAATCTGCTTTTGTTTTTCTGATTTAGTTTGCTGATCCAATGCCCTAAACTGAAATCATTTTATTCTACTCCCTATAGGTCTGCCGACGGAAAATTCTAGCTGTGGGGAGGGACGTAGGCATGGGTCGAGGTTTTACATTAGTAGGACAAATGGCTCCCTTTTACATCTTCCCGTGTGGACATGCCTTCCACGCACAGTGCCTGATTGCCCATGTGACTCGTTGTACAGTTGATTCCCAGGTAAATACAATGCCTTTATCTCGTAACTGTCATCTCACGGCGACTACTTCACATTATGGTACCTGAAAATTTGTTGTTTTAGATTAGTCCAACACTAGTGTGGGTGTGAAAAGCGATGTAATAAAGTTGAAAGGACACAGTGATCTGATCTTTAGCTGTTTAACATTAAAAAAATGGGATAGTTTTGAGAGGGGATATCCAAAACTCAGTTATTGTTTCACAAGTTAATTAAAATGACGCAAATACACTGTAATGGAGCACAACAATGCTGTTTGGTTTGGACCTTGAACATGGGTTAATACAGTGGTCATAAATTGACAATATCGGTAGTTTTATATCCTAAAAAAATTTTATTCTCAAGTTTTGTTTTTATTGTCATAACCTTGTTTTTCATGGCATAAAAATGTTGCCCCCACCTCAAACCGGTATATACTTATTGCCAATACCGCCATTCAGATTGAATCTATTAGGAAAATGTTGCAGGCTGAGTATATACTGGATCTGCAGAAACAACTGACTTTGATGGGCAGTGAAACAAAAAGAGAATCCAATGGCACCCTTTCTCCAGAGGAGTCCATTCCTAGCATGAGCACTGTAGACAAGGTTTGTCAAGAGCTTTCTTTCATGAACCGTGTGGCATGTATTTGTATTTGACGGCAGAAATTTATTGCTCAACATTACATTTTTCTTGCAGTGAAATTTAAGTTTCAAATTTCTTTTCTTGTTCTACCATTACTATTCTTATGACCTGTGGTTTTTATCAACTTTGGTCTTTAAATATCCATCTTCATTTGAATTGAGTGTGAATTCATAGAGGTCTGTGACGTATACTTTTGCTGCTGCTGGAATTACTCTTTAAGCATTAAAAAAAACTTGTGTTAGCATCTTGGTGAACTTTACATTAGGGTGCTAAATGCTTGTACTTTGATGGAGTTGAACAACACTGAATAACTTTATGTAATGGTGTCAAATTATGTGCAGCTCCGGTCACAACTGGATGATGCTATAGCTAGTGAATGCCCATTTTGTGGTGATCTGATGATCCGTGAGATTTCTTTGCCTTTTATCCATCCCGAGGAAGAGCAACATGTGCTACGATCATGGGAGATAAAACCAATCGCTGGAAACCAGAACCAGAGAAATACGTCGTTACCTATATCTGGATGAGTTGTAATGTAATATGCTTGCTCTCCGTGAATAACATTGCTATTCACTAGAGTACTTTTTTTATTGTCCCAGTTCCTTGCAGTGTTTGGTTGGGAATGTTTGAATACTTATTCTTTTTTAGTTTACATTCCGTTTCCTTTGTCTTATGCTGTTGACTCACTTATTTTCTCATTGCCAAAAGTAGTTTACCCCACTCCCCTCTGTAAAGTGTAAACCCTGTACCTTATTGTAACTCACGGTTGCATCCACTTTTGTGACCAGAAGGCATTCTCGAAAGTTCATTCAATTTCTTAAATAGAGTTTTTCTTCTTTTTTGCATCGTTACATGATACAAGCTAAAATTACTCTTTATATACTTTTGGTACTATTATTCAATTAAAGTAACAGTTCGACTTAACTCGCACGTATGCTTTTATTACACAAATTATTAATATATAACTTCAATTTTAATTAAAGAACAAGATCAAAAGCACCCTTTTATTTGTACTCACTTTTTCTTTACCAAAATTGAGCTAATAAGACAATTCAATCAGACCTGAGAGCAACTTAGCATCCAAATACCAAGAGATCAATCATCATTGACTTGTTTACCTTGTTTCAATTGATGCAAGAATTAGAACATCTTCTTCGCCAAATCCGAAGTTATTGTCTACAATTTGCATTCATGAATCATGTCTTAACTTTCTGTACTTGGTAACTTGTTTCTGGCAGGGATCGAAAGAACTTGAGGTTTCTAAACTTGAGATTCTAGGAGCAGATTCGTGCTCAGATTTTGCAAAACTAAATTTTCTTCAACTTAACTAGTGTCCTGTGAGATACAAACATACTTCCAGAACACAAAATAGAACACTCGAAAAATTCAATCCTTAACATCCTCAACTCTTCAGGTTGTGACAGTTAAGCGTTAGACCATAATTAAAGATATTTTGTTAAATTAAACTCAAAGTTGATGATGTTAAAAGGGAAGTACAGCTTGAATAATTTTAGGTATTCTTATTAATAAGTTCGGATCTCATCATCACCATCCACTCTTTGAGAGGGAAAAACCCGTTATCTTCTGTACATACATACATAGCTAAATCATTTACAAGATCACATCATTCCAAGTTCTTCTCTCCAACCGAGTCATCCCCTCTGACTCGGTCAGGTCAACTCAGAACCAACCCCGACCCGAAAACAAGGCTCGGGCAACCATTTCCAGCCACCGCTCTAATCTTCGCCGTTGTCAACGCCACGCGTGGTTTAACCCTGACCCCAGCAACTCAAGTACATCACTTTCCTCAGAGACTCGTCCGCTTGAGTCACCCTTTTCTGCACGTCAGAGCTCCCCGCCACAGCGCCGGCGCCATCGGACCCCACGACGCCGGACAAGGGGCGAAGATCCGACAGGGCTCCGCCTGAGAATAGGCGGCTGCGGTTGTGGTGGATGGAATTGAGCGCCGTCTTGCACTTGTAGCCAGGATCGGTGTGACCCTGCGCCACAGCCACGGTGGCCGCCATCCAAACACGGTTCAAGTAACTCATATTTCTCTTGGTTTTTCTTTTCCTTCTGTTATTAATTCACAATACAACACAACACAACAGAGGTGAGCGAAACGTTAGTAGTGAAATGAATCGGAAGAGGAAGAGGGGATTTATAGAAGAAACGTGAAGCACTAGGATACAGATGGGCCCCATTCTCCACCTAAACATATAGATTAATACGTATTAGAGATTTGGTGTATCACTTTTAAGTCTTCTTTAATACACCAGTACTTTATACACGTATTTAGATTGCGTGAGATACTATACACCATTCCAATTAAAATTATTAATTTTGTTTGGTATTCTAATACCATCAGTAATATTGGCATTTAATAAAGCTTAATTAAGTTTAAGTGATGTGTTTAAGTTAATATAATGGTGAGAGACAGTATTAGTATTGTTGGTGAGGGATAAGAGTGGTGGTTCGAGGAAACAGGTGGTGGACTTATCCGAAAGAGACATAATTGTCACCTATGACTCACCTTTTCCTTCTCCCACATTAATGTCCCTGTCTTATTTTATCTTTATTTTCTCTCTCTTCAATTCTTCACCATATATGGGTCCCACCCTCAGTTCGTCTGTTTCCTAAACTCTGGTCTAGAAAGATTGTCGTTTTGTGAAGGGGTAGTTTTGTCCTTTCACAGGTGGCCCATTCTTTTTCGCACTTTTCTTATTCGTTTGATGGTATACGTGTTATGTGTGGAACTGTGGCAATGACACGTTGGTGGTTGTGGCATTCTTGGAGGATGGGCCTGCAGTACGATGATCCATTAGTTATGGGCCGAGGGCAGCGATCACGTGCCTCCGCATGGCTCCATTCTCTCTCTTTCTCTCTCACCGCCACCGCATTGCACTTGTCATTTTTCTATTCGTTCTTTAAGATAAAAAAAAACAGCTTTTACTCTTTACACTTTTACACTTTACACCACCTTCGATGATGGTTGGAGTTACTATTGTTATTTTGTATTTCTTTCATTGGTCTCTACAATTTTCTCTTTAACATGGCTGAGATATATGATTTCGTTTGATGTGAGTCGTATATGTATAAGTAGTATAACCATATATGGTTAAATATTCGAAAGAAGAATTTTATTTATTTTTACTTTGAGTGATAAAATTGTGTCTCATATACAAAATAATAAAATTATTTCTCTAAATATTTGAATTAGCAAAAGCAGAGTCTTAACATTCATTATGTGGACTTGAATGCTTGGAATTACTTCTCCTCAATTGAGATAGTGAAAGATGTTTCACTGAAGTTTTTTACCATACAACATGGTCTTGTAAAAGTAGCTAGTTTCGTTTGTACTCGGATGAACACGTTAAAAAGAGACAAGTTGGTGGTCACTCTAATCAGTAACAGCTTATGCAATCATATAAGCAGAGAAGACGTTACTTTTACACGTTTTTTGGTAAAAAATCAGTGTATGAAGCCACTAGAATTGTTGGAAAGCACGTTGTTTTGTTTTGTAGAGGATGAACTTGGCCTATTTCTTGTACAATGAATTTCGTCATTCACCATTTATGATTTGAGAAGGAATCAATTCCGTGTCCTTTATTCCCTTAACCCAAAACCTGCAGCATTTGCTTGGTCACAGTTTATACTATCATAATGTTATCTTTACCATCAAAATTTCAACGAAATTATTATCAGATTATTCATTAGAACCATTATTTACTGGAACTTTTTTTTTTTCTTTATCATCTTAGTTAAAGAGTATCAACTTGACTTGACAATTAACTTTTATCAACAAGAACTTTTCATCTCAATAATATCTTTTGTCCACAATGTTATAATTTAAGGTCTAAACTCAATCAATAATTTTGGTTCTGCATTGGAATATATGCGACGGGCCAAAGCAATTAAAATTAATAACTGTCACTAAATTGTTTAATAACACATCAATAATTTTTAATCTCTTATAGCATATATAATACTCTCTGCTCCAAATGGCATAGCAGCTGCTTTATCATGAGTGATGGCAACCCCAGGATTAACATCATGATAAGCTCTAATAATTGGTACTTATATATTGCACTTTACAAAAAGGAGATATGCTCATTTAATTTTCAAAGTGGACCTACCCACTTTGTTTTGTTTGTTAAACCAGCATCTGTATACTATATTACAAAGACATGCCCTAAAAACATATATAAAATGACAGTGACTGATAGCTAATTATCTATTCTCACCAACTTTCCTGACTCATTCAAGACACTAACCTCTATTTAAAAAAAAAAAGTTTTTAGAATCTCTGACTTGACTTAATCTCCAAGTGGTGAATTGATTAAAAATATAATAACAGTAATAAATTAATAGCTGTGAATGAAATAACTCTATCATCATGTATAACATCTACAATATGCAGAAGCTGCTTGAGTGGATCCCTTTGGGTTCAAAGGTAAAAGCAAACATTCTGGTAAAAGGCAAAGCATTTCTATTTCTGGAATGTTGTAATGTTAGTATAATCAAACCATGTACCAAAAAAGTGTAACCAAATCAAAGACGAAATAGGAGATCATTTCAAATGCGTATTCCACTGTCCCCAACTAATATAGTGACAAGCCATTAAAAAAGATATCCATAGATCGTGACTATTAACAAATCATCTATTGATTAATTTTCCTGACTGCTTCAAATCACTAACCTCATTTTTTAACAAAAAAGAAGTATAAGATCTCTGATTTCATTTGATCTCCAACTGATGAAAATAATACTTAACGATGCCTTACTATAATCTAAGTTATAGCCGCCATGAATGCTACCAACTTTGTTTTCTCTCACCTGATAAATAACTATAAACAACTAATGGCTTATCAAGACCGATACTATTTTAATATAATCAGTTGCTTTGATCCATCGTTCAAAGGAAAAAAAAAATATGTTGAAGACAAGAATAATGCATTTACTTCTCAAACAAACAAGCTAAAATTATAGATGATGTAAAAGTAAAATTAAGTATTCACTCGCACATGACAACATAGACATTGTTGACAAAGAAAAAGAAAGGATTTCATTATTGCTTTATAGCAATTTTCTAGGCGCTTCAACCACGTATGACATATCAGATCAGAGAGTCTGGAATTCAATTTCAGAGTATACAATCAAAGAACATTAAGGGCTTCTTGACCCAAGAAAAGGAGGAGAGAAACACTTTACACTGAATCAACACCTTGGACCTGCTGTTGGGCCAAGTATCTTTCTCTTCTTTCTTTCTACATAAGGAGAAAAGATGCAGAATATGAGAAAATGGAATGAGAATATGCTATCTAAGTAAAGAGTTAACATTTATGCATTATTAGTATAAACAATTTTACATTCTCAACTAATCAGAAGTCATGGCAGATATGACTTTTGAAATAGTCATTGTAAGTGACTATATATGTTCAGGACCTCCTCAAGGTCAAGCAGGTAAAACCCTTGCTTTAGATCTTGAAAAAAAAAAGACTTCAAAAAATTTTCTTTTAGTACTAATTGCTTTAGGTCTCCAAGAAAGAAACACCTCAAATTTTTTTTAATACTAATTGCTTTAGGTTTCAAAAACCCTTGAGTTTGCTTTTGGCCTCATTCCTAAGTTTGTTTTAGGCCTTCCAAACTCTTGAGTCACCCTGTATATATTATGTACTCAAACAAAAGAATGTGGCAAGAAGAGTGTCTAACCCATTCATCTATAACAAGGCCTTCTCCGGCTACTTGAGGACCTTTCTCCTCCGGTGGTTTCTTTCGCACTTCAAGTGCAGCATCAGCCTCAGCCAACATCCGTTTCAGCTTATCCAGTACCTTACAGAAACAGCAGCTTTCAATTGTAACTGCAAATAATAAAATGGTATGTTGTGTCATGTCATGTGTGAGACATGTAGTCTTACAGGACTAGGCCGTTCAAGGTCCACAAAAATAACCCGTAGAATTTGCTCTATTGCCACTTGATCTCTTTGCTCTTCAAACTGCAGGAAAAATTATGTGACATTTACATTATAAATTCCAATTTGTTTTGTGTACTGAATGCATGCCTATTTATTCAAGAAACCAAAGCACTTCGACGAAAGTGTTCAAAGTAAAATAATAGATTTGGCTTATTTATCAATGCAAGAATAAGTCCAAGACTTGCAAGTCACACCTGCAAAAGATGAATTCTGGAAAAATGATTTTGTGAATACTTGTAATCAGCTTAAGGCATTTTGAAATGCATTCTTCGTTGTTATTTATCTTTAGTTTGACAATTACAGTGTAAGTAGGTTGTGTACAATATAATCAAAATTGCAAAGCTAGCAACAAAAAGTGTTCCACAATATTTTTACTTTCAAAACCTTATGTACTCATCTTATATATAATGCATTAAGAGTGATATACCGGAAAAGGCAGTTCATATAAAATTCAGTTCTGACATTACTCGTGAAGAAAATCAGGAAACGTTCAGGCATGTGTATATTCAAGTATGATACATGTCACAAGCAGATGTGGAGACAGTAAATAAATAAGATACATCAAATCTCACGTCCACAGAAAGAAAGTAAAATAAGGTTATGAATATGCACAAAGGTTCCAGAACCTCCTTTCCAATAACACCTGCCAAATTCCCATTGGTACAAAATAGAATCTCTTAGAACTATTTATAAGCACAAGTTATCTTAAGAAATTCAACAGTGCTCACATGGATACAGCACAATGGTTCCAGAACCACCTTTATTTCCACTAACACATGCCAAACTCGCATTCGTACAAAATGGAATCTCTTTGAACTATTTATAAGCAAAAATTATCTTAAAAAATTCAACAGTACACACATGGAATACAAATTCCTTGAACAACATCATTGGTTAAACTAATATCTTCAGTTTTTCCACACAACAAAAAAACAACTGATTTAAGACATATACAACATCAAGAAAATGTTAACTGTCCCACGAACAGGAAGAAGGTTTAAACTCTATCTTACATGAACAAGCTAAGATACAAATGAAAACTACGATGTTGATGCCAGATATCATCAAAAGGAGCAATAATAAATTACCAGTTCAGGCACATAATCGATTTCACCTTGCACTTTTAGGCTCATGATTTTAAACTTAACCTTGCTTTTTTGTTCAATTGGTTTCTCATTGCTCTCTGGTGGCTCCACAAACTTGAATACTGCCAAAGATGTGAGACAGTTATAAGAGGAATCACCAATTTCTAAGCATTTGGCCATGTTACTTAGCACGAGTTTAAAATCACAAATTACCGGTGGCAATTATACTTTCACCAGGGGCAAGAACACCACCTGGAGGACGCATATAACAACTCTTGGGTGCTGTTGTTTGAAACTAAGAAAAAAAATGTATCAGCATTAGGAGTAACCTAAATAGTGGATACACATAAGAAAAAGGCAGGATATAAAAATATCAGTGTTCATATCATCCTATAGATATATGCCATGATGAAACCCTATATGAGGAGGGTCATGATCAACAAATTACATTTCCCATAGTAATTTACCAAAACTTAACTTTCATGCATGTGTAGAGACTAAAACTTACAGTTTTCTACATCATTCGATGAATACCATGAATGACAGAGTTATTAGCCAATTTATGATATGGAGTAACATGATGATAATGTTGTCTCACACATAATTTCTGAATACAAGAAAATGATGGCAAAGAAGAAAACAGAAACAGAAACCACACCTTGAAAGCTACATGAGACTTGCAAGTGTTTTCGATTGTGATTGCACTCCTAACTTGCTTGCCAGGTTCATCTTCAAATCAAAACAAGTCACATTGAATCAGGCAAGGACAAACCTAACATCCACTACAAACAAATCAATGAATCCGTTTTTTCATCATCATATACTTGATTTCATCTATTAAAAGACAGATCACCTTAAAATGTAGCAAAACAATAAAGCAAGGTAAAACAAAACGGAATGGACAAATGTGAACGTTAGCCATGATAACTATGATCAGAGCAAGCCATTCACAAGGCTGCAAAATGAAAATGAAATATCTAGACCAAGCAATTGAAACAAAACATTAATTTCACACGAAATTCAACACACACACACACAAGAGAATAATTCTAAATCTTCTTATAATATCTTCATATAAATCCTCTGCTTCCTTTATATTGTAAGTATTAAATAGTTTTTTATGTGTCTAAGATATTAAATATATTTCCTTTTTCATTTGATACTTAACATATAAAATATTGAAAAGATGTATCAGAAGGTATAACATTGCTTATTATAACATAATAAACAAGTTTCAAGAGACACCTACATGGAAAGTAAAGCTTATTGGTAGGATCAAGACGGAGCCTCCTCTTTGTAGGGAGCAAAGACTTTGCCACTGATGAGACCGTGGTTGAAGAATGCTGACCGGATCTATCAACAGATTGAAGATTATTCTGGTGAGCATTGTGCATGTTGTAAGATGTGGAAGATGAAGAAGAAGATGGAGTGTGAGTTGTTTGCCAAAATGGCTTTCTACAAAAACTCCAAACCTTCCCAACAGACCCTGATTTTTCACTCTCCACCTCCATTTCACCGGTAACCGCGACTTCCGGCAACTGGGTCAGAGAAAAGCCTGCAAAGTTTCAAGCTTTGGGCTCAGTGAGAGAGGAGCAGGAAGGTAGATTTGGCAGGTATGGCAGAAATACTATGAGAGTTGTGTCTGTTGGTAAAAACGCTCGAACGTAGCAAGTCTGTCCGAGAAAAAGCCAAGGTATTGAATGTGACCCTTGGCTCTGTTGTGCTGTGTTGTGTTGTGTCGTGTTTGATTTACAACCTTTTTTCTTGTTTTGTCGAAAACGGTGGTAATTACCTTGTACTGATAAGTACCTTTATGAGTGAGACAATTTGGTAGCAGAGATGGTGGCGTCAATTTTACTGTGATGGAATGGAATGAAAAATTGGATTCGGACTCATTGCAGCCAATTCTGTGCATTTGATTTGTGTGTTTGAGGTCCGTTTCGCTTATGCCATGGATTCCCGGGCTTTACAGTTGTTGCGATTCTTCCTTCTCTGCAATCATTTGCTCCTTCTTATCAACATTTGACATATGTGTAACAGGGGCATCACACCTTTTATCTATCCAATAGTAATTGCTTCTAGTTGCAAACTTATTTTAAATAAAAACACAAAAATGTGATTTTTATGAGAAATAGCTTAAAAACATCAAGATCTTTTTGAGACATTATTATAACACAAAAGAAAATAGACTTTAATCCAAAACGAAATACAGTGACAACATATAAGGTGTGGGGATGAGCTGTGATTTTTGCTCTTTCAAGCAAAAAGCAATTTGGGATAAGAACAAAAACAAACTCAGCAATCCAAATAAAGTTTGCTTCATATCTAACCACATCACGGTCGAAATAAATCTAGCCATGGATTGGTATTTCTCTTTATTCTCTTCCCTTTAATTGATTATTATTGTTGTTATTTATCCTTGTGCTTGAAACAAACACAGAAAATAAAGCTACTTCTCGCTTCTTTATTAGCCACCATTACATAATATGGTTGTAGAACATTACTGGCAAGTGATTTTATTAAGAATAATCCCACAAAAATCACTGATTTTTGCCTCTGTTATGGCCCCTCTTGCCTAACTGGATCCCCCTCTTATTCTAATTATACAATAATATATCATCATATTATCATGAATCCGTAATTATTTTAATTAGTAATGTGCTTGGAATAATCCAACAACCTCGCCCAAAAGCTACTTTCTATAAATAAATAAAAGTTGCTAAAAGGTCTCATAATAGTTTACTAATCAATTTTCATATTACTTCAAATAAAAAACCATCATCTTCTCTTTTTCTTTTGGCCTAATACCAATTCAAGATTAACATTATGATAATCAAAAACCAGGTCATGGATTGTTTCTGCCAGGGCAGGTGTGGCACTGTCACTACCCAGAGAATAGTAATTCTCAAGGAGATATGGATCATAACAATCTTTTTTTGAGATCCTTATCTAAATTGTTTCTTACTTAATCGTTAAGCATAATAGTAGTTTATTTATGTATTTTTATTATTATGTTAGGGGGAAAAGGCGTATCCAAATTTAGTTGCATTTTTCAAAAGCCTCAATTTTCTAACCCCAAAAGAAAGAGTCCTGTTTTAGTTCTTGTTTAATCAAGTTTATAAACAATAATTGGTGTTTCCTTCCTCCCAATTTTTTTTTCTGCTGAAATCTAGCAGGTTTCAACAGTGAAATGAAGGTGTAAACTTATGTTTCACCCCGAGATTTACCAAGCATTAATAAAAAATGAAAACATTAAAGCAGATAAATTTTGAAATGGTTTAACACAATCAGATAGTTTTCATTCATCAAAATTTACATCCAAATCTGTCACAATAGAATAGCAATTCTCGGACATGACCATGAAATCTCTGCCCCACCTTCCCTTGGGGGCAAAGGTTCAATCAAATTAGACACAAAGTTTTGTAATTGCCTTGTGACTCTAGTTGGGACCCCAACAACTTAAGTACATGACTGTCCTCAATGATTCCTCTGACTGTTTCCTCCCTTCTTCCTTCAATCTACCAGAAACCATAGCAGAAGAAGAGGAAGAAAGATTCTTTGCCTGAGACAAGGATCTCACGTTGTTTTTTACTTGATGTTGAACTGATCTTAAGGCATTATTCCACCTGCAAAGACCCTGGTCCTTCAAGGCCTCCACAACTCCAACACTGGCTGCCACAGCCCAAGTTCTGCCTGCTGAACACATCTTGTATGAGGCTTCTTCAAAGAAACTCTTGCTTTGATTTTTGAAGGATCAAAAAGTAACCCAATTGGGACTTGATACTGTAGTGTGATTTAAACGAATGGAAGAAATATATTGCAGGATTTTAGATTGAGAGATCAATTGAAATGAAGGTGGTTTTATATTGAGAAGAAGCACTTGAATGTGATGTCTGACAAACTGCTAAACTAAGGAAACAGCCAAAGATTTAGAAAAACCATAGGCATAAAGTATTGGTTAGCTAGCAACTGGTTTTGGGGTAGCCAGTGGTTTTGCTGTGCATAAAGATTTGGAATCAAGTTCAATGAATCCGTAGTTTTAGGACCACTTGTCCCTGTCATACAAGTGTTGCACTCACTTAAACAATAAAATATTTAAGTACAAGTTTTTGCTGTCACTATTATGCCTGCTTGGCAAATCAACACACTCTTATCTGTTTGGCATCTAATAATTGAGGTTCCAAGGTAAGTTTTTGTTGAATAATTTAAATATACTTTTATTTAATAAACTCACATAAAAAATTATCTGATGACCAACAATATGTTATACAGGGTAAAAGACTGAAAAGTTAAATCAATTTATTGTACTGTTTAATTTTTTTTTAGTTTCTCACCAAAAAGCTTGGATGTCTGCGTTTACTTCCAGTAGAATCACGTAAGATAACAATGAGATCTTACAGACAGCACTGCCAATGTTCTTACACATCAAATCGATCTTTGCAGAATCATATTGTTGACATGAGAAATTTTAGTCGTGCAACAGTTTTTTGTGACATAATAAATTATGTAAAAATGTGATTAAGTTAATAAAAGTAATATTAAGCTATAGACGTGATAATATAATTCTTGCACATGCACTCCACAATAATAGCTATAATATTTTAGCTACTTTGACAAAGAATATGTCATGTTATATCAGATTTAATAAAGTATATATTGTTGCAGAACCATACATGACTTGTGCATGAACATAACATAGGTCGATATTTTATTGGAAGGGTTACAATACAAGTATATCTACTAATTGAGTTTTTGAAATTCTCTTCAATTAAAAGAGTTTCAAAATATTAATTGGGTTGTTTCTCTTTCTAAACAATGCTATGTAAATAAGCAATATTAGTAGAAGGGAAACTACGAAGATTGAAGAAATTTCACTGAATTGATATTCTTCATGATTAGTATACAATGAACAGATAGCAGTAATAATAATATAAATGAATGCAGACCAAAAATGGCAAGAGACATCTCCTTCTCGATGCGGCACAATTTCTTCATGGTCCACATTCAAAGAACAGAAAAGTTTTATCCACGTTGTCTTTCTCTTTCCTTCAGCTGGGACCCCAGCAACTCAAGTACATGACTTTCCTCAAGGATTCTTCTGACAGTGTGGCATTCTCTTCATGCATTTTGCTAGAAACCACAGCAGAAGAGGAAGAAGAAAGCTTCTTTGCCTGTGAAAACGATCCAACATGGTTTTTCACACTTTGCTGAGCTGACTTGAATCCTGAATTCCATCTGCAGAGACCCTGATCCTTCAAAGCCTCCACAACTCCAACACCTACAACCACAGTCCAAGCTCTCTTAGGTGAACTCATCTCTAATGCAGTAGCAGTACAGTGATTCTCTCAGCATCTGAGTTATAGTAGTGTATCTCAGTATCTATCAGAAGAATACAATCACAAGTTTTTGAATGATGAAATATCGGAGTGAAGGGTACTCATATATAGGATGCAAAAGTCGGTGACTGAAAGAAGATGCCATTTTTTAAAAATAAATAAATGATTTTTAATTGCTCCGTATCTTGTTTCAGTTTTAAGCACCACGTGTCGGGGCTATACACGTGCCACGGTGCCAGGCAGTTGCACTGCAGAGTAAGGATTAGGTTACACGTGTAGATTCTGGCTTGAGAAGGAGACAACGTAAAAAGCAACAGGCTACAAATCTCATAAAACCAATCAACGTTAGATAGACCCTGGTTTCTGGGAAGGGATTGAATCTGCTTATTGTCTATTACTCACTTCAAGACATTAATTAATTAATCCAAACATTGCCTAAGCTGGTGGCTACCAAGATATATGACCTTATATTCATCCCAATCAAATGGAAGTTTAACTATTTTAGACATCTAAAAACATACAAGTTAGATGAAATTGATGAAATGAAAAAAGATGAGTCTTTCTTCCTTAAAAGCGCATTTCCTTTGTTATGAATTTTAGCCACTTTCCCATGCCAAAAACTATCTTCTTTTTTTTCATTTAACTCTCAATATTTTAGCCATTCTCAAAAATTATCCTTTTGCTAGACGAACATATATTCCCTTTGGGCGAAAGTTAACTTCTATTTCACATCTAACTTCTCTATCTTGGACAAGGCAGCTTTTTTGCTAAGAGTGTTTGGTATTCTCGTTAGGCGAGTGATGGAATGGCTAAGCGAAAAAATCTTAGTAGATAAATTTCCATTCTTTTTCAATCTTTCATTTTCCTACAAAATAATTTCAAACAGAAGAGAATTATATTTAATATATTATATCTATATTAAGAGAAAACATAAAAACCTTACCTCTTTTAATAATAATAACACAAAATACATGAATGAAAACAAATAATAGATTGTAATCAGTAATAAATTTTGTAAATATTTTTTAATTATATGATTTCACCTTCTTTCTCAATATTAATTTTTTTAATTATTCATTATCAGTCTTTTTTTATTTATTCGTCAAAATAAAACCTAATGTCGTTTTAAGACTACAATTTGGTACTTTTAGCAAATATTTTAGGTATCGTCATTTTTGTGTCTGGATTCTTTTTCTAATTACTTATGAAGTATTTTTGTAGTCGAAGTGATTATATCCACCGTGGTTGTTGTTTGACTGGCAAAGAGAATTTTAATATTATAAATTAATGTAAATTGAGTTAAAATATATCTGATGAAATTAGTAGTTCTAAAAATTAGTGTTTTTTATAAGAGTGGGTTATGCACTGGAAGTGAAACTCTCCATGTCGTGCAAGGTGCAACGGATGCTTTGGTTCTATAATATAATTGATTATTATGTTTTAAATATAATTAAATATATTTTTAATTTCTAAATTTAAAATTAGATTTTTTTTTTAATTTTGATATATTTTGTTATCAAAATTTAAAAAATTAATAAATATAATATTTTTAATTTAAATGCGTTAAATTTTTTTAATATATTAAATTTATTTTAGATTTTAAGTTAGTTTGAGTGGTATACTATACTGTTTAACAGTTTAAATATTAGTTTGAAATAAAATTTAATAAACTTAAAAAATTTAATGTTATTAAATTAAAATATTATATTTATTTATTTTTAAAGTTTAAAGAATCAAAATTTAGGATAAAAATAAATTCAAATTTTATATTCAAATTTAAAAAATAAAAATACGTTTCACTCTTTTAAACATAACTTAATGTCTAAGTTACGATGAAGTTTCATGTTTACACTAACTAAAGCAATGCTTTGATGAAGGAGTCCTAGATTTTGTATTAGAAGTGGTAAATACAACTAAAAATATTTTATGGAGAATTTAGTGAAAAAAAAATAGTCCACCTAATAAAAACTTTTTCGGTAAAAAACATCATATTTCTTATATTTGGGGTAAAAAAGAGTAAGAGTAAGAAGAGCGTACAAAACTTACCCTATTTCTATCATTTAAATGAGCACCATATTATTTAATATTAATTAATTAGTTGTATTCAAGTTAAAAAATTTACTAAAATAAAAAAAACATTGTTTTTTATAATTTTAAAAAATTTATATAAATATTTCAAAAATATTTTTATCAACAATTATAGCATTTAATGAATAAAAAAAATTACTTAAGTCCCCATAAAATATCCATATATCACATTAAGACAGCTAGTCACAACTCAGCTTTAATAACTTAATGCTTGAAATCAAATGAAATACTCCATCCTTCTCATTGCAAGATAATTGATGTACTTGTAATAATTTATTCTTCAATAATTATTATTGTTATGCTAAAAATAAAAACTTAATTATGATAACAATAATTTAATTAGACAATTCTTATTATATAAAAATGTTATAATTAATGGTTAGAACATTTTTGTTTTCATTTAAAAGTGTAATAATTGAAACATGATAATTTGATTCTAACTTGTC
The DNA here is from genome assembly GCF_016808095.1 of Vigna angularis. Lineage (NCBI taxonomy): Eukaryota > Viridiplantae > Streptophyta > Magnoliopsida > Fabales > Fabaceae > Vigna > Vigna angularis. The sequence continues at coordinate 8,041,605 of NC_068980.1, read as the reverse complement.
CTATATGATTTCTATTACGAAATGATTGGTTAATTTTTTTTTGTTAATAAAATGAGAATTCACAACTAAAATAAAATATAAAAATAAAAACAAAGTTGAAGTAATATTAAAGGAAAGAAGATTATAACATTCCTTTCTCTATCAACTAGTAAGAAAGATTTAAAAGAGATCATTTTTCCCCTTAGTCTTTCTCTTAAACACTAAATTTGTCACACCAAAAAAAAGTGATTTTGACACGCCTTATTGAAAATATACTTTGCTTTTATATAGAAAAAAGGTAAACACCAAATAAAGTGGAACTTCGGTGCTCACATTCAGGCACAAATTTAAAATTTCAAAATTTGAGTTTTCAAAAATATCACAATACATTCTTGATGCACTTTAAAAGCAGGGAAATCCTAAAGTTTGATGTTCAATGAATGCCACAAGTCTTGTTTCCTTTTATGAAATTCCTTTGACTACGAAGAATAACACTGGAAAAATTCACAGAAAAAAGCAATTTCTTCAGAATTGTTCAGCCTTATAAATTACATCTTACAAATTATTCAACATATATTGTACATAACCCTGGTCCTCATTTTAAACTCCTATAGACATATAGCAATTTCTGTCTCAGATTTCATCAGTCCAATGATGTTCCAATGCCGAACACTTGTAAATCCAATCAATGTCTCTCCAAGGCTGTCAAATGCATGCTTCAGATAATTTCTCATGTTAGTTGAGAGTTGAGACATATTCTCTGATGGGTGAACCTTCTGGCTCCTCAATTTCTCATCTTTCTTCAATTATAGCTTTCTAGAAAAGGGAGAAGCTGAGAACTGCATAGAATCTGTGCATGGAACTGTGTTTAGTTGGGACCCCAGCAACTCAAGTACATAACAGTTCTCAAGGATTCCTCTGACTGCTTAGCTTTCTCATCTTTGAATTCTGCAGAAGCCATGGCAGATGACTGAGAAGAAAGCTTCCTGGTGTGAGAGAAAGACCTCATATTATGTTTAGCATGTTACTGTGCTGATCTCAAAACACTGTTCCACCTGCAGATGCCCTGGTCCTTCAAGGTCTCCACCACTCCAACACTTGCTGCCACGGTCCAAGTCCAAGCACGGCTTGAAGAACTCATCTTGACTCTTGAACAACTACAAAGATATGATTGTTTGTGTAAGAATGAGGTAGTATGAAGTGTCTTGTTCGATGTGATTATGGAAATATGAACGAGCTGAAGATGAATGAATGAGGTGCAGGTTGTTGTTAATATATTGTTAGATATAGAGGCTGTGAAAAATACAGGCGGTGGTTTTAGTTTGTCTGCAAAACCAGAGGTAGTGGAATAGGCACATGGTTTTTGGTTTGTGGGGTTTGATGCGTGTGTTTTGTTTCTTAGGAGATCGGATCTAATCCAATTAAGAAAGAATCTATCAACACTTTCTATCAAGGACTTCACTCTAGTTCATGTAGGACCACAACTTTAATTCTGCACATTGTTTAATGAGGTCAATCTTACATGTAACCAAGGAGCCAAACCTATATATATATATATATATATATATAGTATACGAATTAATTTTACCAATACATGTGGATAAGATGAATGAAAATTCAATGTGATAAGAAATCATTTTGAATGGTTTAGACAGGATAATGCAGAGTTGTAAATGACATATACAGTTAAGAAGAGTTTTTGGAAGTTTCTACTAGCTATTTTACTGGAAAAAAAAGAAAAAAACATTTAATTCCCCACTAGTCATAGAAGGACTAAAGTTTAGAGGGTTAAATGTGTTTTTTTCTCCTAAGGATTTCTATTTTCAATAAATTAAATTAATTCTTCTTTATATTCAGATCCAGTAAAAGGGGAGATATACACTGAGAAAATAACAGGTATTAATAATAGAATGTATAATACACAAAGGTGTTCATATATCTTTACTATAAACTGTTTTAAAATTTTAAAGTAACATTAAATAATTCGACTGGTGTAATTTTCTATGTACTTAAAAGTGATTAGAATAACATACCAATATCTTATCCCTATTTTTACTTGGGACAAATAGATAACTACTTACCAGATAAGAAAGATTTATATGCATAGTAACTTGTTTTAAACAATCCATCATTAAATTTTTTTTTTTTCATATCTCTTGTTATTACCTACATTTTTTTTTCTATTTTATCTTTCTTTCACTGTTTGAAAGTAGACTTGATTAAGGTGTCTAGAAATGATTTTGTTCAGAAAGTTCTGATAAACCTAGTTTTATAGTTTGCTCTTCTAGTTTATTGATTATAACGGCACAAATGAATTTAGATAAGGCCTCAGAAGAATTCCACTATATTCACTGAGGAGAAACAAATAGAATACTAACACAACTGTAATTTGACAAAAGCAGACGCATCTCAGTAAATAGTTGCAGAATAACTTCATTTTTCTTATTATTAGTTTGCAAAATCGACCCACTTTAATCTATCATCCAGCAAATGGTGGAAATTTAAGTATGTTCAAGTTCTGTGAAAATTAAGATTTTGGATAAAGAATGATGTTGTTGAATGTAGATGTTATTGGTGGTTATATATGTTATGAACCTCTTCTTCTTTGTTAGACCAAACATTAAAACGTTGTTTCAGATTAAAATTTTATGTTTATTAAGCTGCGTACAAGTTTTATTTCGTTAGTGTTTTCATATCAAGGTGGGGTTGCCGTAAAAAATAACAGGAAAAATTCAGAGAACAAGTCATTTCTTAATATCATGTAAAAAAATCCAATACATTCATATTTCTGTCACAAGTACATCATTTGAATGATGATTCAATCCACCAAATTAAGGCTATTGCCACGAATTAGAAGCCATTGCCTCACTCTTCAAAATCCAATCCGCATTTCTCCAAGGAAGCAAGTTAAATGGCATGCTTCATACTATACACATGCTCAGTTCAAGCAAGCATATATATAGCATGTTGGATGAGACTCTGGATCCATTTCTTTATCTTCCTTCGCTTCATGATCGAAGAAAAGGGAAAGGAAATCCCGAATTGCATAAATCCGATTATTCTTTGTTTAGTTGGGACCCCAGCAACTCAAGTACATGACGGTTCTCAAAGACTCCTCTGATTGCTTGGCTTTCTCATCTTTGAATTTCGAAGAAGCCATGGCAGATGATTGAGAAGAAAGCTTCTTGGTCTGAGACAAAGATCTCATATTATGTTTAGCATGTTGCTGTGCTGATCTCATAACACTGTTCCACCTGCAGATTCCCTGGTCCTTCAAGGCCTCCACCACTCCAACACTTGCTGCCACGGTCCAAGCACGGCTTGTAGAACTCATTCTTGACTCCTACAACTAAAAGTAGACGATGCTAAAAATCTCTTTTTTTGTGTGTGTGTAAGAACAAGGTAGTGGGAAAATTTGATTTGTTTATGGAGAATATTGATGAGTTGAAGATGAATGAATGGGGCGAAGGCTGTTGTTAATATATAGTCTGGGATATAGGCAGTGGAAAACACAGACACTGGTTTTGTTTGTATGGAAAACCAGAGGCAGTAGAAAAGCACATGGTTTTGGTTTGTGAGGTGTGTTGTGTGTGTTTTTGTTTGTTAGATGATAAGGATCTAAATCTCTTATCCAATTAAGAATCTATCAACAGTTCTGTGAAGGACTTCACGGTAGTTGTTGTAGGACCACACAACTTCAACTTGCACCTGCAAATGCTGGATTATTGCTCATTAGAAACGACAAAAGACTATGGCTTTCTTAATGAAGGACAGAAGATAATAATGCTTACGTGTTTTTGAGTGCTGTATCATCCAACTGAGTACAGTGTTTATAAGGAGAATCATATAGTACAGAAGTTATGTTTGGTACGTGGAACCAAAACCATTAAGTAGAGAGATTGAAAGTAGCTGGGAGAAATATCAATCGGTGTGGCCAAATACCTGGACCTTATCATATATGGATTAACCTTACCCGTGTACCAGTGGATCAGAATTGGATAAGAGATATCAGCATTCTATTGTAAGGTAAGAAATTAAAAAAACGGGTGCTGACATATTAACTTGTTAGCATTATACAGTACTTACACAAATGTGAAAAGTAACTTTCTGAAGTAACTTGCGTGAATTCTAATTGTGCAATTAAATAAAGAATTCTTGGTCAGTAATGTAAGGAAAATCTATGAACCAGTTATGATAAAATAATAGTGAGTGTTAAAGCATATGTACGATGTGGCGCATATTTTTCAAAGACTGGAATATAAATTGTTCTTTCTATAAACAATTCATCCCCTCTTGATCTTCTTTAATTTAACATGAGATCTACAAAAGATTGATAGCATGATGACTTTTGTATGTAAACTAATAAGTACAATGATTATAAAATTCACTACCAGTGTTCATTTTTTTTATTGCACTATATCACTTATCATAATTACACGTCTTTATCTTTTGACCTCAAGGACTATATAAGTTTTTACCCATCATTTTTCAGCACTTAATCATGGGAAGGATGCATTATTTAACTAGATAATATCTCGAAGGAATGAGTTGAATCTGAGTTTGAGTTTGTGTTTGTTAACCACAAGTCTTTCTGGAAAGAAACTTTTTAAAAAAATTTATTTGCTGTCACACTTTTTTTTTTAAGAATACATAGTTATTTATAATAAAATCTTACTAAAGATTTTTTCAACTTCTAATCTTAAACACAGCTACAACAACTATTATCATATGTATGATATAATCATTATAAAGAATCTTTTGACCTTTATAATCTCCTATAACACAACTAATTATAATAAAAATATTAAATACAATTAACCACAATTAAGTTTACATATCCTTCCATAAACTTAAATAATGTTTCTGTCTTTTTATCTGGTTCTTCTATTTTTCATTGAGGTTTCTCATAACTTCACTCACATTTTACATCTTCTTATGACTGACCTAGTTTTTCACTATTTTGATAATCGATTTTGTTTTTCTTCTGGTTGACTTGTTATTTTCATTTTCAATGACCAATTTATTCTTTGTCTGATTTCTTCTTAACCTTAGCTAACTAGTTCCTAACTAGGTTCTTATCTTTGTGATTGTCATTGATCATGGTTCGTATCAATAGGTCAAGATTTTTTGAGAGATTGAATAATCCTTGCATAAGAAGGTTGATCGTCTCTTTTTTTCTTGTCCTCTAATCGATAATTTTTTCAACCGTGTTAAGAGAATTTTAATCATTTCTACTTGTAATTTAATAGGAATAATAGTATATATGTTCAACTTTTTTACTCATTTTCTAATCAATGGACTCCATAGCCTTTCCTTGCCTCAGATTTCTTTTATAGTTTAAGAGTGAGATAAGCTCTTGTTTGCCGTTTTCTTTCTTCCTTATGCTTCAATTCAAGTGCTCGGGCTTACGAGCTATGTGCTAATAGATTTCTATGAAGACCAAACGAACTTCAAATTAATTTTATTCTAATATTAGAGATATAAAAGCAAATTGTGGGCTACAGAGGATACTTTTTATTTTCAATTTCTGGGTTCAAATACATTATTTTATTCTTTTTCAGTACCTCATTATTACATCTATCAATTTTTGGGTTTATTTTGGACAAAAGAAAAATCTTTATCTTCTATCCCAACGCCCTGGTGTAAAATTTTTTTTTTTTTTCATTTTAATTAGAAAAAACTCACGTCACATCTATCACAAGTGATTAGTACCATAAAGAACACTTGTGTGATTTAATAATATGTATTAGTCTCATACAAGATAGGATTACATTCTGTAAAAATATATTAACCCTTAATAGGCTTTTTGCTGGGAATCACATAGGCATATAGCATAGGATAGTGTTGTTCATAAAAATTAATTGTGTTGACATCTTATTTTGAAATAAGATGTAAGAAAGCTATGAAATAAACACTGTAAGAAGTAATTCCATAGGTACCAGAACTTGGAAAATCTGAAAAAATTGAAATCACACAAATTTGGAAGCAGTTTTTTTTCTTTTTTTCTTTGTGTGTCAATTTAAGTCATATACATCTAATCGTAACACACACACACACACACACCAACGATTAAAATTTTGTAAAATCAGGTCATCAACATTGCTATAATTTATAGAATTACGTGGCTAATCAGTGGCATATATCATATCTTTATGACAATATTATTATGCTAATATTAATCATAATTGTTCTAAGTCTAAGAATTGGGACCCCAAGTACTCAAATACATGACTGTTCTTAGAGACTCCTCTGCGTTCCTTCTCTTCTCATCTCTCAGCTTATTTGAAATTGCTGAAGAAGATGAAGAAGAAGAATAAGGAAAATCCAGTTTCTTGGCCTGAGTTGCTGAGCCTATTTGGTTCTTGGCATGTTGAGCCATAGATTTCATTGTGTTGTTCATTCTGCAATACCCTTGATCCTTCAACGTCTCCACTACTCCAACAGTGGTTGCAACAACCAAAGCTCCACGATTTGCACACATATTAAGTTATCCTTTACTGTGTACTGTGAAGTTACTGACTTTGAACATAATCTGGTGCTTATATAGATTAAAGATGGAGGCTTGGAGAGGAAAAACCGGATGCTATTTTGTTTATAATAGGTGGTTTGAAGTAATCGATAGCCATAGGTTTTTCTCCTCACTCTCCATATCTTAGGTTGCCACATTGACATAGCAGTTCTGTCTTTTAATGATACTCTTTTGTCTTGTTACAGCTGAGAGACTTTAGTTGAGTTTGCATATTTTAATCATTTCTGGCTGCTGCCACTAGCATTATTGCAAGGCTCTTGCACATGGTTTTGCCACAAGCCCATAATATAACAATTTTGGACCCGTAGTTTGGGAGTGTTTTTTGTGCACTCTATTCAATGATGGTGATTTGGTGGGGGCAAATCAAGAGAAAAAACCCATCCAACACTTATAATATATATTTATTATTTAACGTTGTCCACTGCTCTACCAAATAAATTTGTCTTTAATGCATACTACATCTTATCTTATTTTAAATACTCTTTCTAAATTTTAATTTCAATATTCTTAGATCTTATCTTTCTACAAATAAATAAACTTTAGTACATTCTACAAAAATAATTCAAATATAAAATCTTAATTGTTTATTAACAAAACCACTAATATCATAATAAGGTACAGCTTATAACTATAATTTTTAAGACATTCTCTGTTAATATTTATATTTTTTATATAAATTGATAAAAATATGTTTTAGTTTTATTTAATAACTAATTAGATTTATTTGATAAAATAAGAGTTATTTAGTTTTAATTTATTATTTAAAGTATCTATAACTCTAGTTTTTAGAGTTCACTTTCTTGATCACATTCTGTATTTATCTATTTATCGCTATTATTATTGATAATGTTAATTTAAAAGGACCTTATGAAAATTGCGAGTAAAAATGTGTTAAATAACGTGGAAAAAGTATATCAGTTATTAATAATTAAAGTTAATTGATTTTTCATCGTTTAATATGAGTAATTACAATTTTGATACTTTATAGTGCCTGTCATGTAACAAGAAGTCATTAATTGTTTGTATCTGGTTAATTACTATTGAAATAATATGTAGTGTTATGTTAATAGGTGACTAAAATATAAAAATATTTAAAATTCTTAGGATTAGATAAATAAAATAAGACAAAAATTTATAATTGAAAAATTAAAATGATTTGTTGAAGATCTCACTTTAATTAAAGATAAAAACAAATTTATATTAAATAAGTAGGTAGAAAATTTATTTTATAAAGTTGATTTAAATTTAAAAACTACTTTTTAATATACCAAAGTAAAAATAAAGATTTAAATATTTTGAAATAATAAAAAGGCGGACAAAATTTTAAAGACTAAAATTAAGTTTATGAAAGTAAAAGTATATTTTGTAGTTTTAATTAGGAAGATAACTGATAAGAGATACTGAATTCAACGTGACCAATGAGTGCCCGAGATAACGGGTCCATGAATAGGGTTTGGTCAGAGGGGCTTAAGATCCAAACTAGGCCCAAATAAGATTCGAATGAGTGAGTAGTGGAGCCCATGAAGAACCTAAATGGATTAAAATGAAAGATGAGAAATTGACAATTTTGTTCATTTCATCGGATTGGATAGTTCCTTGAAAAGTGGACATTTTTCATTATCCTATTGTTTTACCTTTGATGTCTTTGTTTTCCCCGTCAAGTTCAGCCATTACTCCATTTTATTATTCATCATGCACTGTTTTGGATAAACACCATGAACACACACCACTTGTTACTGTATATATTCTTTCCTCACCAATCACTATCACAGATTACCAACTTTCTTGGTAAATGTTAAAGCATTATACTCCCAATCCAGTTTTTCAAGCTCTATGCATAATAGTTCTACCAATTTTCACATACAAATATAAAAAGTTACATAAGCACTCCAACATTCTCGTAATAACAGATAACAGAGATTCGACACTGCAGTGAATTGAGAAAAACACTAGCTGTGCTGATGATAAAAAGACTGCATTTGAGTAACATTTTTTATGAAGTATTTACAGAAGAAAAAATAATACATTCTCTCATGAGTTAAAATTAATTCATATAAAAGTAAATGATAAATAGATTAATAATATATTAACTCATGAAAGAAGTTTATTTTTTCTTAATTTATGCAAAGAGAGTCTAACATCATACCTAGCAGTGAGTTGTTGAGGATTTGATGAAGGTGAGGCATTAGTTAGGACCCCAACAACTCAAGTACATGACAGTTCGAAGAGATTCTTCAGCTTTTTTAAATCTATGAGCAGCATCGGCATTACTGTTCTTGGCTGCCTGATGATGAAGCACATTCTGGAAACCATGGTTAACAGCAAGATGGTTCTGTGAGTTAGAGGGAGCAGGGATTGTTGAGGATGCACCTTTGTGAGAAGTTACGAGGTTGTCTTTTGTGGGTGTTCTATGTTCGATTTCTTCCTCCATGCTAGGAACCACACACCAGAATATCTCAGCTGATGCTGATGTTGATGCACCTTGCAACCAACTCCAACAACTTCAAAAACATCACACTTCCCTCACTCATGGATTCCTCTGGAAGAAGGAAGTGGCTAGATTCGATCCTATAAGAACAATCAAGATTAAATAAAACAACTTGCTGTAAACAAAAGATCTCACACCTACTCATTCATTTAAAAATTACAACTCGGGTGTTCATATATATATATATATATATATATATATATATATATATATATATATATTAATATTATTGGGTAGGGAGGACGTTCAACATAACATTAACGAAGTTTAAGTTTAATTATATAAAAAATGAGATTTTTTAAATTCAAAATTTTAAAATAATAAATTTGTAAAATTTTGTTTTTATATGATATTCTACTCATTTATTTATGGGTTAAATATGTTTTTAGTCTCTAAACTATCACGCCATTTTGGGTTTAGTCCGAAAGTTTTGTTCCTTTTAGTTTAAAACTGAACGGCATTAAATTTTCTTTGATGTGGCAAACGGCGAGCCACGTGTTATGCCACCTTTCCCGACTACTTTTAATTGACGTAGCAGTAAAGGTGTGGTGATCGGTCGGCCTGGTGGGTGGTCGGCCACTCGGCATCTACTCCAACGAACCGTTCGGCCTCACTTCCCTTTGTCTTACCGTTCGGTTTCTCCTCTAGTGCATCGTTCTGCCTCAGTCACTCTTCTGTCTTTCGCTTACCGCTTGGTCTTTTATCACCTCTCGGTCTTACACCCACACACTTAACCGTTCGGTCCTGCACACTCACACACTTAACCATTTGGTTCTTCGTGTTCACACCACTAACTGTTCGATCTTGCACACCAGACCGACCACCAGACTGAGTGACTGACCGAGTGGCTGACCGACCACCAGACCTTTACTGCCACGTCACATAAAGTCAGGAAAGGTGGCATCAGACGTGGGCTTGCCGTTTGCCACATCACTCAAAAGTTAACATCGTTCAATTTTAAGGATCAATTGTAAGAGTTTCAAAACTAAGAGGACTAAAATAAACAAAACTTTCAAATAAGAACTAAACTCAAAATCGTTTGATAGTTAAGGGACTAAAAATATATTTAAACCTTTATTTTTTTTATATAAAATGAAACTTAAACTCATGCATTATCTATCTATCTATCTATCTATCTATCTATCTATCTATCTATATATATATATATATATATATATATATATATATATATATATATATATATATATATATATATATATATATATATATATATATATAACTCATCTTTCAACTGTTATAGCCGTTCAATTGTTTTGACAAGCTTTCTTAATAATCTTTTTAAAATAAAGAGTAATAATATTTTAAAATTACAAAACAAAATACATTTACTTAATAATTCAACATAAAAATAAGCTTTTAAATTTATTTAAAGATTATATATATATATATATATATATATATATATATTCTAAATTTAAACATAAAATCAAAATTTATTTATTCTTTAAATTTTGATATATTTTATTTTTCAAACTAAAAAATAAATTAATATAATTCTTCTAATAACTCAAAAAAACGTTAAATTTTTTTTGCATAATAAATAGTATTTCAATTATTTAAGTTGAAACTGTTAAGTAATATAAATAATTAAAACACAATTTCAAAAAATTTAACTAAATTGAGTTATATATAATTATGTTAATTCCTTTATAAAGTTTAAATATCAAAGTTAAAAAATACAAACTTAATTTAAAAGATTTGAAACAGAAACTAGATTGTAGATTCAATTTTCCTCTAACACCTAACACTGATAGAAAAAAATTATATCAAAATTTAAAATAAGTTTCAATTTCATATCTCACCCAATATTTAATATTCAATGCCCTTCACTTTTAAGTAACTTTCACTTGAGATCACGTTCTCACTGTCCTTGGCACACGCCGCCCCACACGTGCTCCAACATGCTGACGTGTTCCTCACCGTGTGAAATGCCAGAGAATAACTTTCTGCAAAGTGGCTCAAATCTTTTTTTTTATCATAATCATAAATACAAAATATATATTATCTTAGCTAATAACTGTTTTAGAAAAAAACCTAATCATAGTTAGCAGTCTTTCTGTGTATCCACAGTTCTTATGTTTTGATATACTTATCATAAAAAGGTTTAAATATAATTTGTCATAAATTTAGGTACGGTTTTATTTTAATTTCTGTAAAATGTTTTTCCATGTTTTTTATGTTCTCAAAAGTAATGATATTCATTTTATTAATTTTGAAAAACTATACCACAAACAGTAGTGAAGTCTATTATAATCATTCCAAATTTTGTTAAATATAAAAGTAACTAACAAATTTTATACAGTGTTGTAATAAAAACAGTAATTTTTAATTTTAAATAAATGGAAAATAAAAAATATAAATGAAAATTGGTTTATTTTATGATGATTAAAAGTATATTTAAGTTTTTATATTTTATTTATAAAAGTAAAATTTAAGATTTTATTAAAAGATTGACTACAAAATTATATATATATATATATATATATATATATATATATATTTTACTTTTTAAAATTGATTTTTTTAGTACTTCTAAAAAGCAATATTGTACTAGCAACACGTAGAATTTATATTTTATAAATTTGAGTTAAAGGACTATAGTATAGATAGATGATACTGTATTAAAGTTGGATATAGTTTAGAACCTAACCAATTTAAATATATTTTAGTTAAAGTCACACCTAGTTCACTTATGAGAAGGAGATGAGACCAACTTGAAAACAACTGAAACAACTGAGTTGAGGACGTGATGCCAAATATACCAAAAAAATTTAAATTTAAAATAATGTTATGGTTCACATTATTTTTAATACAACTTATCATGAGCATATTAATTCAAATTAAGTAACATTATTTAACAAATTTTTTAAAATAAATTATGTTTAAATGAATTACTATATTTTAAATTAGAAAAATTAGTAGAATGAGCAGTTTACACTAATGCAAGTAAAATTTTCTGTTTTTTTAAATCAATTCTAAAAATTAATAATCCATATCCAAAAGAAATTCATTGTCTCATAGAATAGTACTATGAAAGTAAAGTTGCATCTATCTTTGAGGCCAATAACTAAGTTAATAAATAAGATGTTTCATTTGTCATGGTTGTTTAGACTCTGCAGAAATCGATGACCATCACTGGTGATTGCCATTAAGATTATCTAATTGTATAGAAGATAGTATAGAGTATACATACATACATATACATACATATATATACGTACATATATTGTCATGTTTTTATGTTTTCAGAATTTTTAATTTCTTTTATATATTTTTTACTATTTTCATGTTAAAATTTGAGGATTTCGATCATAAAAAAATCTATTAATACAAAAATACTTAAGTATTTCAACTATATACATTCATATAACTATACATAGAAAATAAAAGATCAAGATCAAGATCAGCTAAACATTTTGAACCCTTCAATTTTATATATCCATGTCAAAATTTGATGATTTAAATCCGTAATTAAGATTTGTAGGTAATTTTTTTCAAAAACTAAAATCGGTAAATAATGTTAATTATGAGAAATTTATCCATATATATTTTTATTGTAAATAATTTGTAAGTAAATTGTAATTATCTATAAATTTTGATTATGACATACGAATTTTAATCGTATGTAATTGTCTTTTTTTTCTAATATCCGTTTCTAAATTCTACTTTTACTATTTTTCATTTTTTTAAAATCTATTCTTAAATAGTTATCACATTTTCTTATGTTTTTTATTAGAATTCATAATTAAAACTTCAGATATTACATACAGTGATTTTGTTAGTGATATCAAATATTTTTTAAACATCGTGCAATAACCTTAAAAGTATATTTAAAAAGAAGTTTAAGAATAAAGTGGTAACTCCCATGCTTTAATTATCTCTTTTAAATAAACAATAAAAAAATGTGTTCTTTCTTTAAAAGGATAATTTCTATTCATTTATTTAATATTTTAATATTTTAATATTTAATATTCTAAGTGTGATTTAAACATTCCTATTAAAATCCTTAGATTTTGTTTTTGGAGATCAATTTTTTTTTAACATGTGACATCAATTAAATTTTACACTAATTCTCACACTAATCATAAATGTGTTTTTAAATTCACTCTCACTTACTTCCAAATACTTTCAAATTCACTCAAATAAATAACAAAATAGTTTATCTTCAAATCTTCTCGAATTCACCCATCACTGTTCCTAAATCCATTTAAGTAAAAAGAAATAATTGATGAGAGATATTAAGAAATGAACTTGGAATATACTAAGAATAAAATAAAATAAGAATATTGTGTTTGTTAAATACGGAAAGCACGTTGTCTCCTAAAGCATTGGAGCAGAAGGTATATATATATATATATATATATATATATATATATATATATATATATATATATATATATATATATATATAAATATATGTGAGTGCACGTGAAGACAACAACACCTCAGTGGATAAGACTGAGACTAGACCTCCACGTTTCACTCCTACATATAATAATTAACTTCAAATCTTTCCTTTCAATCTAACTTTAATTATTTTTTTTCATGCCACATTGCCCCCACTAACTTATTGGGTTACTTTAATTTAGGAATGAAATATGATAAAAAAATATAAATATAAGTGAAAAAGAAAGAAACATATATTTAATTCGAATATAAGGGATTACTAATGTAGTTAAATATTTGTTTACCGATGTCATGTCGTATAGGGAAAATATAAACAATTAACTTTAGGTTTCATATATATGTCAATTTAAATAACTCAATCAATAAAAATGTATGAAGTGTTTGTAACAAATAAAAGAACAAAACATTATTAAGGACACGTATTTTTTAATACTTTAACATATATAAATGTTTTTATATTTATTTGACACTTTTTAAATTTTATTTTTATTTTAAAAATATAAAAAATTATTCTTTTATAACCTACAGTTACTTAAAAGTTAACCATTGCACCTTCTTTTGGTGAAACATATGTTGGAGGTGTATGGGCTCAAAGTTGTAATTGGACTCCAGGCTGTCATTGGGCAGCTTCTTCCTGGCTCAAGATTACAAGCCCAATTATTCTGTTTGATATTTCACTTGCCAATTTTGTTTCCCGCACCCCATTATTACTAATTGCAGCCTATACTGATGAAAGAAAACTAAAATACTCTTTCTCATTGCACACACCACCGTGACTGACATCACTATCATCATCATCACCGCTGTACCTTCGTCACACCAAAAGAAGAAAAAGAGAAAAAACGCTAAAGAAGAAAAAAAGAAGAGAGAGAAACTCCAAAAAGATTTTTTCTGAAATGCATTTCCTGCATTTTGAAAAGTTTGTTGTGAATAACTTATTTTAGAAAACTTAGGCTGGTTCAGAAAACCTTTTGCAGTATATTCAGTTTAAGAAAGCTTGTTTTGGAATATTTGGAAAGTTTATTTCCAAATACATTTAACACATTCTGAAAATCTCATTTCGAAAATTTTATATTAAAAAATCCCATTCCGAAAATTCTGTTGTAGAAATCATGTTAAAAAAATTATTCTAAGATGTTTCTAAACAAAGTAATCCAGACGTCACTTCACGAAAGGTAAAATGGTGATTTTAAAAATTATGGGGGTGCACCAAGAAATTAAGGGAGTGCGTAAATAAATATCATTCACGTTTTAGGCTTTATTCATGGCTTTTATTTTTCTGCACCTCCCAAATTTTAAAATAGCCACTCTGTATTGTTGGCTTTGGTGTTGGTGACACTTTTTTTGTTCCCATGGCTAATAAAGAATGTTAATGGAATCACAGGTGTTCACCATTGTTGTGAATATTACTATTTTATCTTCTAGATGGGGTGACTATTTAGCAAAAAAACATGTACCTATGTTCTTGTGAATATCAGATAATTCATCATGAAATTATTGAGAAAAATATGGATATTAAAACTCACATTAACAAAATATTATTCTTTTCTCATAGAGTACTTGATTTTAGATAAATAAATATTTTGTGATATACTTAAATTCGATATTTATTTCAAATTGAAAAAATATACCATTGTTATTAATCAATTTGTCGATTAAATAAAAAAAAAGTACAATTGAGTAATCATAACAAAATATACTCCAGACTTTTTAAATACATAATTTTTTTTAAATAAATCTATCTGAAATTATTATATTTTTTTTACAAGATTTTTTTTTTCAAATTATTATATCAGTTTCCCTCAAAACTTCGTTAAATTTATATAACCAAATTTCAAAGTTAATAACTTATTCAATTGTTTTTTAAATAGTTTAAACCTCCTGTTTCAAATAAGTTTACTGTTTTGTTCAAACAAAATTGAACATAAGAAAACCAATTATTAAAGTTAAAATTAATTATATAGAAATGTTAATTTTTAAATTGAAATGAAATTTTATTATTTTTATATCCTTGTAAAAGTTTCAATGAGAAATTTGTCGTTTATTATTATGCTAAAAATGGTAGCTTATGACGAGGATAAAAAAATATATCTTCTCCTACTTAGTAGACCAACTATCATAATTTCATTGTGATTTGATATTTTGTGATAATTGATGCAACTCTAAGTAAAATCGATTACTAACTAACCAATTTATCAAAGAGTTTAAGAAAATTAAAACGATATAATAATTCATTTAACACATAATATAAAGATACGATAAGTGTAAATTTTTGTATTTAAAAAAAAAATAAAGTAAAAAATAAGTAAAAGTAAGATCAGATGAATGTAAAAGGTTTAGACGTGGTA